>NC_140989.1:7661407-7741407 GCF_052327205.1 Somniosus microcephalus
GAGTGATGGGACAGGGTAGAGTGAATGAGACAGGGGGGAGTGAATGATACAGGGGGAGAGTGCATGGGACAGGGGGAGAGTGAATGGGAGAGGGGGAGAGTGAATGGGACAGGGGGAGAGGGAATGGGACAGGGGTGGAGAGCGAATGGACAGGGGGAGAGTGAATGGGACAGGGGGAGAGTGAATGGGACAGGGGGGAGAGTGAATGGGACAGGGGGGAGAGTGAATGGGACAGGGGGAGAGTGAATGGGACAGGGGGATAGTGAATGGGACAGGGGGAGAGTGAATGGGACAGGGGGGAGTGAATGGGACAGGGGGAGAGTGAATGGGACAGGGGGGAGAGTGAATGGGACAGGGGGAGAGTGAATGGGACAGGGGGAGAGTGAATGGGACAGGGGAGAGTGAATGGGACAGGGGATAGAGATGGGACAGGGGGAGAGTGAATGGGACAGGGGGGAGAGTGAATGGGACAGGGGGAGAGTGAATGGGACAGGGGATAGTGAATGGGACAGGGGGGAGTGAATGGGACAGGGGGAGATTGAATGGGACAGGGGAGAGTGAATGGGACAGGGGGAGAGTGAATGGGACAGGGGAGAGTGAATGAGACAGGGGAGAGTGAATGGGACAGGGGGGTAGTGAATGGGACAGGGGAGAGTGAATGGGACAGGGGGGAGTGAATGGGACAGGGGAGTGAATGGGACGGGGGGAGAGTGAATGGGACAGGGGGAGAGTGAGTGGGACAGGGGGAGAGTGATTGGGACAGGGGGAGAGTGAATGGGACAGGGGGAGAGTAAATGGGACAGGGGGGAGAGTGAATGGGACAGGGGGAGAGTGAATGGGACAGGGGGAGAGTGAGTGGGACAGGGTAGAGTGAATGGGACAGGGGAGAGTGAATGGGACAGGGGGAGAGTGAATGGGACGGGAGTAGAGTGAATGGGACAAGGGGAGAGTGAATGGGACATGGGGAGTGAATGGGACAGGGAGAGTGAATGGGACAGGGGGAGAGTGAATGGGACATGGGGAGTGAATGGGACAGGGGGAGAGTGAAAGGGACAGGGGGGAGAGTGAATGGGACAGGAGAGAGTGAATGGGACAGGGGAGAGTGAATGGGACAGGGGGAGAGTGAATGGGACAGGGGGAGAGTGAATGGGACGGGGGGAGAGTGAATGGGACAGGGGGGAGAGTGAATGGGACAGGGGGAGAGTGAATTGGACAGGGGGATAGTGAATGGGACAGGGGGGAGAGTGAATGGGACAGGGGGCAGTGAATGGGACAGGGGAGAGTGAATGGGACAGGGGGGAGTGAATGGGACAGGGGGGAGTGAATGGGACGGGGGAGAGTGAATGGGACAGGGGGAGAGTGAATGGGACAGGGGGGAGAGTGAATGGGGACGGGGGGAGAGTGAATGGGTCAGGGGGAGTGAATGGGACAGGGGGAGAGTGAATGGGGACAGGGGGAGAGTGAATGGGACAGGGGGGAGTGAATGGGACAGGGGGAGAGTGAATGGGACAGGGGGAGAGTGAATGGGACAGGGGGAGAGTGAATGGGACAGGGGGGAGTAAATGGGACAGGGGGGAGAGTGAATGGGACAGAGGGGAGAGTGAATGGGACAGGGGGAGAGTAAATGGGACAGGGGGAGAGTGAATGGGACAGGGGAGAGTGAATGGGACAGGGGGAGAGTGAGTGGGACAGGGGAGAGTGAATGGGACGGAGGGAGAGTGAATGGGACAGGGGGGAGTGTGAATGGACAGGGTGGAGAGTGAATGGGACAGGGGGAGAGTGAATGGGACAGGAGAGAGTGAATGGGACAGGGGAGAGTGAATGGGACAGGGGGAGAGTGAATGGGACAGGGGGAGAGTGAATGGGACAGGAGAGAGTGAATGGGACAGGGGAGAGTGAATGGGACAGGGGGAGAGTGAATGGGACAGGAGAGAGTGAATGGGACAGGGGAGAGTGAATGGGACAGGGGGAGAGTGAATGGCACAGGCGGAGAGCGAATGGGACAGGGGGAGAGTGAATGGGACAGGGTGGGATTGAATAGGACAGGGGAGAGTGAATCAGACAGCGGGGAGTGAATGGGACAGGGGGAGAGTGAATGGGACAGGGGAGAGTGAATGGGACAGGGGGAGAGTGAATGGGACAGGGGGGAGAGTGAATGAGACAGGGGGAGAGTGAATGGGACAGGGGGAAGTGAATGGGACAGGGGAGAGTGAATGTGACAGGGGGAGAGTGAATGGGACAGGGGGAGAGTGAATGGGATAGGGGGAGAGTGAATGGGACAGGGGGAGAGTGAATGGGACAGGGGGGAGAGTGAATGGGACAGGGGGAGAGTGAATGGGACAGGGGGATAGTGAATGGGACAGGGGGAGAGTGAATGGGACAGGGGGGAGTGAATGGGACAGGGGGAGAGTGAATGGGACAGGGGGGAGAGTGAATGGGACAGGGCAGAGTGAATGGGACAGGGGGAGAGTGAATGGGGCAGGGGGAGAGTGAATGGCACAGGAGAGAGTGAATGGGACAGGGCAGAGTGAATGGGACAGGGCAGAGTGAATGGGACAGGGGGAGAGTGAATGGGACAGGGGGAGAGTGAATGGGACAGGGTGGAGTGAATGGGACAGGGGGGAGAGTGAATGGGACAGGGGGAGAGTGAATGGGACGGGGGCAGAGTGAATGGGACAGGGGGAGAGTGAATGGGACAGGGGGAGAGTGAGTGGGACAGGGGAGAGTGAATGGGACAGGGGAGAGTGAATGGGACAGGGGGAGAGTGAATGGGACGGGAGTAGAGTGAATGGGACAAGGGGAGTGTGAATGGGACATGGGGAGTGAATGGGACAGGGGAGAGTGAATGGGACAGGGGGAGAGTGAATGGGACATGGGGAGTGAATCGGACAGGGGGAGAGTGAAAGGGACAGGGGGAGAGTGAATGGGACAGGAGAGAGTGAATGGGACAGGGGAGAGTGAATGGGACAGGGGGAGAGTGAATGGGACAGGGGGAGAGTGAATGGGACGGGGGGAGAGTGAATGGGACAGGGGGAGAGTGAATGGGACGGGGGAGAGTGAATGGGACAGGGGGAGAGTGAATGGGACAGGGGGATAGTGAATGGGACAGGGGGAGAGTGAATGGGACAGGGGGGAGTGAATGGGACAGGGGAGAGTGAATGGGACAGGGGGGAGTGAATGGGAAAGGGGGGAGTGAATGGGACGGGGGAGAGTGAATGGGACAGGGGGAGATTGAATGGGACAGGGGGAGAGTGAATGGGACGGGGGGAGAGTGAATGGGTCAGGGGGAGTGAATGGGACAGGGGGAGAGTGAATGGGACAGGGGGAGAGTGAATGGGACAGAGGGGAGTGAATGGGACAGGGGGAGAGTGAATGGGACAGGGGGAGAGTGAATGGGACAGGGGGAGACTGAATGGGACAGGGGGAGAGTGAATGGGACAGGGGGGAGTGAATGGGACGGGGGAGAGTGAATGGGCCAGGGGGAGAATGAATGGGACAGGTGGAGAGTGAATGGGACAGGTGGAGAGTGAATGGGACAGGGGAGAGTGAATGGGACAGGGGGGAGTGAATGGGACGGGGGGAGAGTGAATGGGACGGGGGAGAGTGAATGGGACAGGGGGAGAGTGAATGGGACAGCGGGAGTGAATGGGACAGGGGGAGAGTGAATGGGACAGGGGGAGAGTGAATGGGACAGGGGAGAGTGAATGGGACAGGGGAGAGTGAATGAGACAGGGGGGAGTGAATGGGACAGGGGGAGAGTGAATGGGACAGGGGGTGAGTGAATGGGACAGGGGGGAGTGAATGGGACGGGGGAGAGTGAATGGGACAGGGGGAGAGTGAATGTGACAGGGGGAGAGTGAAAGGGACGGGGGGAGAGTGAATGGGTCAGGGGGAGTGAATGGGACAGGGGGAGAGTGAATGGGACAGGGGGAGAGTGAATGGGACAGGGGGGAGTGAATGGGACAGGGGAAGAGTGAATGGGACAGGGGGAGAGTGAATGGGACAGGGGGAGAGTGAATGGGACAGGGGGGAGTAAATGGGACAGGGGGGAGAGTGAATGGGACAGGGGGAGAGTGAATGGGACAGGGGGAGAGTAAATGGGACAGGGGGGAGAGTGAATGGGACAGGGGGAGAGTGAATGGGACAGGGGGAGAGTGAGTGGGACAGGGGAGAGTGAATGGGACGGAGGGAGAGTGAATGGGACAGGGGGAGTGTGAATGGGACAGGGGGAGAGTGAATGGGACAGGGGGAGAGCGAATGGGACAGGAGAGAGTGAATGGGACAGGGGAGAGTGAATGGGACAGGGGGAGAGTGAATGGGACAGGGGGAGAGAGAATGGGACAGGAGAGAGTGAATGGGACAGGGGAGAGTGAATGGGACAGGGGGAGAGTGAATGGGACAGGAGAGAGTGAATGGGACAGGGGAGAGTGAATGGGACAGGGGGAGAGTGAATGGGACAGGCGGATCGTGAATGGGACAGGGGGAGAGTGAATGGGACAGGGTGGGATTGAATAGGACAGGGGAGAGTGAATGAGACAGGGGGGAGTGAATGGGACAGGGGGAGAGTGAATGGGACAGGGGAGAGTGAATGGGACAGGGGGAGAGTGAATGGGACAGGGGGGAGAGTGAATGGGACAGGGGGAGAGTGAATGGGACAGGGGGAGTGAATGGGACAGGGGAGAGTGAATGTGACAGGGGGAGAGTGAATGGGACAGGGGGAGAGTGAGTGGGACAGGGGGAGAGTGAATGGGACAGGGGGAGAGTGAATGGGATGGGGGGAGAGTGAATGGGACAGGGGGAGAGTGAATGGGACAGGGGGAGAGTAAATGGGACAGGGGGAGAGTGAATGGGACATTGGGGAGTGAATGGGACAGGGGGAGAGTGAATGGGACAGGGGGGAGTGAATGGGACAGGGGGGAGTGAATGGGACAGGGGGAGAGTGAATGGGACAGGGGGATAGTGAATGGGACAGGGGGAGAGTGAATGGGACAGGGGAGAGTGAATGGGACAGGGGGAGAGTGAATTGGAGAGGGGAGAGTGAATGGGACAGGGGAGAGTGAATGGGACAGGGGGAGTGAATGGGACAGTGGGAGAGTGAATGGGACAGGGGAGAGTGAGTGGGACAGGGGGAGAGTGAATTGGACAGGAGGAGAGTTAATGGGACAGGGGGAGAGTGACTGGGACAGGGGGAGTGAATGGGACAGGGGGAGAGTGAATGGGACAGGGGGGAGTGAATGGGACAGGGGGGAGTGAATGGGACAGGGGGAGAGTGAATTGGACAGGAGGAGAGTTAATGGGACAGGGGAGAGTGACTGGGACAGGGGGAGTGAATGGGACAGGGGGAGAGTGAATGGGACAGGGGGAGAGTGAATGGGGCAGGGGAGAGTGAATGGGACAGGGGGAGAGTGAATGGGACAGGGGGAGATTCAATGGGACGGGGGAGAGTGAATGGGACGGGGGAGAGTGAATGGGACAGGGGGGAGAGTGAATGGGAAAGGGGGAGAGTGAGTGGGAGAGGGGGAGAGTGAATGGGACAGGGGGAGAGTGAATGGGACAGGGGGAGAGTGAATGGGACAGGGGGAGAGTGAATGGGACGGGGGAGATTCAATGGGACGGGGGAGAGTGAATGGGACAGGGGGAGAGTGAATGGGACAGGGGGAGAGTGAATGGGACAGGGGGAGAATGATTGGGACAGGGGGAGAGTGAATGGGACAGGTGGAGAGTAAATGGGACAGGGAGAGAGTGAATGGGACAGGGGGGAGTGAATGGGATGGGGGTAGAGTGAATGGGACAGGGGGAGAGTGAATGGGACAGGCGGAGAGTGAATGGGACAGGGGGAGAGAGAATGGGACAGGGGGGAGTGAATGGGACGGGGGAGAGTGAATGGGCCAGGGGGAGAATGAATGGGACAGGTGGAGAGCGAATGGGACAGGTGGAGAGTGAATGGGACAGGGGAGATTGAATGGGACAGGGGGGAGTGAATGGGACGGGGGGAGAGTGAATGGGACGGGGGAGAATGAATGGGACAGGGGGAGAGTGAATGGGACAGGGGGAGTGAATGGGACAGGGGGAGAGTGAATGGGACAGGGGGAGAGTGAATGGGACAGGGGGAGAGTGAATGGGACAGGGGGAGAGTGAATGGGACAGGGGGAGTGAATGGGACAGGGGAGAGTGAATGTGACAGGGGGAGAGTGAATGGGACAGGGGAGAGTGAATGGGACAGGGGGAGAGTGAATGGGACAGGGGGGAGAGTGAATGGGACAGGGGGGAGAGTGAGTGGGACAGGGGGAGAGTGAATGGGACAGGGGGATAGTGAATGGGACAGGGGGAGAGTGAATGGGACAGGGGGGAGTGAATGGGACAGGGGGAGAGTGAATGGGACAGGGGGGATAGTGAATGGGACAGGGGGGAGAGTGAATGGGACAGGGGGAGAGTGAATGGGACAGGGGGAGAGTGAATGGGACAGGGGATTGAGAATGGGACAGGGGGAGTGTGAATGGGACAGGGGGAGAGTGAATGGGACAGGGGGAGAGTGAATGGGACAGGGGGATAGTGAATGGGACAGGGGGGAGTGAATGGGACAGGGGGAGATTGAATGGGAAAGGGGAGAGTGAATGGGACAGGGGGAGAGTGAATGGGACAGGGGGGAGTAAATGGGACAGGGGGGAGAGTGAATGGGACAGGGGGAGAGTGAATGGGACAGGGGGAGAGTAAATGGGACGGGGGGAGAGTGAATGGGACAGGGGGAGATTGAATGGGACAGGGGGAGAGTGAGTGGGACAGGGGAGAGTGAATGGGACGGAGGGAGAGTGAATGGGACAGGGGGAGTGTGAATGGGACAGGGGGAGAGTGAATGGGACAGGGGGAGAGCGAATGGGACAGGAGAGAGTGAATGGGACAGGGGAGAGTGAATGGGACAGGGGGAGAGTGAATGGGACAGGGGGAGAGAGAATGGGACAGGAGAGAGTGAATGGGACAGGGGAGAGTGAATGGGACAGGGGGAGAGTGAATGGGACAGGAGAGAGTGAATGGGACAGGGGAGAGTGAATGGGACAGGGGGAGAGTGAATGGGACAGGCGGATCGTGAATGGGACAGGGGGAGAGTGAATGGGACAGGGTGGGATTGAATAGGACAGGGGAGAGTGAATGAGACAGGGGAGAGTGAATGGGACAGGGGGAGAGTGAATGGGACAGGAGAGAGTGAATGGGACAGGGGAGAGTGAATGGGACAGGGGGAGAGTGAATGGGACAGGGGGAGAGTGAATGGGACAGGGGAGAGTGAATGGGACAGGGGGAGAGTGAATGGGACAGGGGGGAGAGTGAATGGGACAGGGGGAGAGTGAATGGGACAGGGGGAGTGAATGGGACAGGGGAGAGTGAATGTCACAGGGGGAGAGTGAATGGGACAGGGGGAGAGTGAATGGGACAGGGGGAGAGTGAATGGGACAGGGGGAGAGTGAATGGGACGGGGGGAGAGTGAATGGGACAGGGGGAGAGTGAATGGGACAGGGGGAGAGTAAATGGGACAGGGGGAGAGTGAATGGGACATTGGGGAGTGAATGGGACAGGGGGAGAGTGAATGGGACAGGGGGAGAGTGAATGGGACAGGGGGGAGTGAATGGGACAGGGGGGAGTGAATGGGACAGGGGGAGAGTGAATGGGACAGGGGGATAGTGAATGGGACAGGGGGAGAGTGAATGGGACAGGGGAGAGTGAATGGGACAGGGGGAGAGTGAATTGGAGAGGGGAGAGTGAATGGGACAGGGGAGAGTGAATGGGACAGGGGGAGTGAATGGGACAGTGGGAGAGTGAATGGGACAGGGGAGAGTGAGTGGGACAGGGGGAGAGTGAATTGGACAGGAGGAGAGTTAATGGGACAGGGGGAGAGTGACTGGGACAGGGGGAGTGAATGGGACAGGGGGAGAGTGAATGGGACAGGGGGGAGTGAATGGGACAGGGGGGAGTGAATGGGACAGGGGGAGAGTGAATGGGACAGGGGGAGAGTGAATGGGACAGGGGCGAGAGTGAATGGGACAGGGGGAGAGTGCAATAAGAGCACAGCTGTCATCATAGGTGACTTTAACTTACATATAGATTGGACTAGCCTAATCAGTAAAAATAATGAGGAGGAGGAATTCCTTGAGTGTTTGAGGGATGGTTATCTGGATCAATATGTCGAGGAACCAACTCGGGAACAGGCTATATTGGACTGGGTACTGTGCAATGAGAAGGGACTAATCAGTAATCTTGTTGTACGGGGACCCTTGGGTCAGAGCGATCATAACATGATCGATTTCTCACTCGAAATGGAGAGCGAAGAAATTGACTCAGAGACTAAGGTCCTGAATTTAAACAAGGGGAATTATGATGCCATGAGACGGGAACTGAGTAGGTCTGAGTGGACAACGTTCCTGGGAGGACTGGAGGTAGATAAACAATGGCAAACATTTAAAGATAGAATGACAAAATTGCAAAAATTGTTTATACCAATCTGGCATAAAAGGAAATCTAAAAAGGTGACTCAACCGTGGATAACAGGGGAAATTAGAGACAGCATAAAATCCAAAGATAGGGCGTATAAAATAGCCAAAAAAAGCGCCAGAGCGGAAGATTGGGAACAGTTTAAGATAGAGCAAAGGAGGGCAAAGGGCATAATCAAGAGGGGCAAAATAGCTTACGAAAACAAGCTGGCGGAAAATATAAAAACTAACTCCAAAAGCTTTTATAAGTATATCAAAAGGAAAAGACTGGTGAAAACCAAAGTTGGTCCATTGCAGTCAGATACGGGGGAATATATAATGGGAAATAAGGAAATGGCAGATCAACTAAATGCATACTTTGGGTCAGTCTTTACGAAGGAAGACACAAAAAACCTCCCTGGGATATCGGGAAAAATAGGGACATTGGCAAAGGAGGAACTGACGCAAATCAATATCTCTAAGGATATGGTGTTAAGGAAGCTAAAGGGATTGAAGGTGGACAAATCCCCAGGGCCTGATAACATGCATCCTAGGGTACTGAAGGAGGTGGCCCTAGAGATAGCGGATGCACTAAGGATGATTTTTCAGAATTCATTAGACTCGGGAACAGTACCGATGGATTGGAGGGTAGCTAACGTTACCCCACTATTCAAAAAGGGGGGTAGGGAAAAAGCAGGTAATTACAGACCTGTAAGCCTTACATCAGTTGTGGGCAAAATGCTGGAGTCCATCATTAAGGATGAAATAGCGGAGCACTTAGCAAATGGGGACAGGATAGGACAGAGTCAACATGGATTTACAAAGGGTAAATCGTGCTTGACTAATCTATTGGAATTTTTTGAGGGAGTAACTGGTAGAATAGATGGGGGAGAGCCAGTAGATGTGGTGTACCTGGACTTCCAAAAGGCCTTCGATAAGGTCCCACATAAAAGATTAGCATGGAAAATTGAGGCTCATGGGATAAAGGGGAAAGTTTTGGCGTGGATAGGGAACTGGCTGTCAGATAGAAAACAGAGAGTTGGAATAAACGGCTCATTTTCTGAATGGCAGGCAGTAACAAGTGGGGTACCACAGGGATCTGTCCTGGGCCCCCAGCTGTTCACAATTTACATTAATGACCTGGATCAGGGAGTCGGATGCAGCATTTCCAAATTTGCAGACGACACTAAACTAGGAGGGGGGGTGGGCTCAGAGGAAGAGACCAGGAAGCTCCAGAGCGATTTGGACAGACTGGGCGATTGGGCGGATAAATGGCAGATGCACTATAATGTGGACAAGTGCGAAGTTATCCACCTTGGGTGCAGGAACGGGAGGGCAAATTATTATTTAAATGGCAATAGATTGGGAGAGGGGGAAGTACAGAGAGACCTGGGTGTTCTTGTACACCAGTCACTGAAGGCGAGCATGCAGGTGCAACAGGCGGTCAAGAAGGCAAACGGTATGCTGGCCTTCATAGCAAAAGGGTTAGAATACAGGAACAGGGATACCTTGCTGCAGCTGTACAGGGCACTGGTGAGACCACACCTCGAGTACTGTGTACAGTTTTGGTCGCCTCATCTGAGGAAGGATGTTCTTGCCATGGAGGGGGTGCAGCGGCGATTCACCAGGCTGATACCAGGAATGGCGGGAATGACCTATGAGGAGAGACTATGTAGTTTAGGGATGTACACACTGGAGTTTAGAAGATTGAGAGGGGACCTCATAGAAGTGTATAAAATTCTGACAGGTCTAGACAGACTGGATGCAGAAGGAATGTTTCCCTTGGCGGGTGAGAACAGAACTAGAGGACATAATTTAAGGATAAGGGCTAAACCATTTAGGACAGAGATGAGGGGGAATTTCTTCACTCAGAGAGTGGTGAACCTGTGGAACTCATTGCCACAGAGGGCAGTGTACGCCAGCTCATTAAATATATTTAAGAGGGAATTAGATATATTTCTACGGGCAAAAGGGGTTAAGGGTTACGGAGAGAAGGCGGGGACGGGATACTGAATTAAAGGATCAGCCATGATCTCATCGAATGGCGGAGCAGGCACGAAGGGCCGAATGGCCTACTCCTGCTCCTATCTTCTATGTATCTATGTATCTATGAATGGGACAGGGGGAGAGTAAATGGGACAGGGGGAGAGTGAATGGGACAGGGGGAGTGAATGGGACAGGGGGGAGTGAATGGGACAGGGGGAGAGTGAATGGGACAGGGGGAGAGTGAATGGGACAGGGGGAGAGTGAATGGGACAGGGGGGAGTGAATGGCACAGGGGGAGAGTGAATGGGACAGGGGGATAGTGAATGGGACAGGGGGAGAGTGAATGGGACAGGGGAGAGTGAATGGGACAGGGGGAGAGTGAATTGGAGAGGGGAGAGTGAATGGGACAGGGGAGAGTGAATGGGACAGGGGGAGTGAATGGGAAAGTGGGAGAGTGAATGGGACAGGGGAGAGTGAGTGGGACAGGGGGAGAGTGAATTGGACAGGAGGAGAGTTAATGGGACAGGGGAGAGTGACTGGGACAGGGGGAGTGAATGGGACAGGGGGAGAGTGAATGGGACAGGGGGAGAGTGAATGGGGCAGGGGAGAGTGAATGGGACAGGGGGAGAGTGAATGGGACAGGGGGAGATTCAATGGGACGGGGGAGAGTGAATGGGACGGGGGAGAGTGAATGGGACAGGGGGGAGAGTGAATGGGAAAGGGGGAGAGTGAGTGGGAGAGGGGGAGAGTGAATGGGACAGGGGGAGAGTGAATGGGACAGGGGGAGAGTGAATGGGACAGGGGGAGAGTGAATGGGACAGGGGGAGATTCAATGGGACGTGGGAGAGTGAATGGGACAGGGGGAGAGTGAATGGGACAGGGGGAGAGTGAATGGGACAGGGGGAGAGTGATTGGGACAGGGGGAGAGTGAATGGGACAGGTGGAGAGTAAATGGGACAGGGAGAGAGTGAATGGGACAGGGGGGAGTGAATGGGATGGGGGGAGAGTGAATGGGACAGGGGGAGAGTGAATGGGACAGGCGGAGAGTGAATGGGACAGGGGGAGAGAGAATGGGACAGGGGGGAGTGAATGGGACGGGGGAGAGTGAATGGGCCAGGGGGAGAATGAATGGGACAGGTGGAGAGCGAATGGGACAGGTGGAGAGTGAATGGGAGAGGGGAGAGTGAATGGGACAGGGGGGAGTGAATGGGACGGGGGGAGAGTGAATGGGACGGGGGAGAGTGAATGGGACAGGGGGAGAGTGAATGGGACAGGGGGAGTGAATGGGACAGGGGGAGAGTGAATGGGACAGGGGGAGAGTGAATGGGACAGGGGGAGAGTGAATGGGACAGGGGGAGAGTGAATGGGACAGGGGGAGTGAATGGGACAGGGGAGAGTGAATGTGACAGGGGGAGAGTGAATGGGACAGGGGAGAGTGAATGGGACAGCGGGAGAGTGAATGGGACAGGGGGGAGAGTGAGTGGGACAGGGGGGAGAGTGAGTGGGACAGGGGGAGAGTGAATGGGACAGGGGGATAGTGAATGGGACAGGGGGAGAGTGAATGGGACAGGGGGGAGTGAATGGGACAGGGGGAGAGTGAATGGGACAGGGGGGAGAGTGAATGGGACAGGGGGGAGAGTGAATGGGACAGGGGGAGAGTGAATGGGACAGGGGGAGAGTGAATGGGACAGGGGATAGAGAATGGGACAGGGGGAGAGTGAATGGGACAGGGCGAGAGTGAATGGGACAGGGGGAGAGTGAATGGGACAGGGGGATAGTGAATGGGACAGGGGGGAGTGAATGGGACAGGGGGAGATTGAATGGGACAGGGGAGAGTGAATGGGACAGGGGGAGAGTGAATGGGACAGGGGAGAGTGAATGGGACAGGGGAGAGTGAATGGGACAGGGGGGAGTGAATGGGACAGGGGGAGAGTGAATGGGACAGGGGAGAGTGATTGGGACAGGGGGAGAGTGAATGGGACAGGTGGAGAGTAAATGGGACAGGGAGAGAGTGAATGGGACAGGGGGAGAGTGAATGGGACAGGGGGAGAGTGAATGGGACAGGGGGAGAGTGATTGGGACAGGGGGAGAGTGAATGGGACAGGTGGAGAGTAAATGGGACAGGGAGAGAGTGAATGGGACAGGGGGGAGTGAATGGGATGGGGGGAGAGTGAATGGGACAGGGGGAGAGTGAATGGGACAGGCGGAGAGTGAATGGGACAGGGGGAGAGTGAATGGGACAGGGGGGAGTGAATGGGACGGGGGAGAGTGAATGGGCCAGGGGGAGAATGAATGGGACAGGTGGAGAGTGAATGGGACAGGTGGAGAGTGAATGGGACAGGGGAGAGTGAATGGGACAGGGGGGAGTGAATGGGACGGGGGGAGAGTGAATGGCACGGGGGAGAGTGAATGGGACAGGGGGAGAGTGAATGGGACAGGGGGAGTGAATGGGACAGGGGGAGAGTGAATGGGACAGGGGGAGAGTGAATGGGACAGGGGGAGTGAATGGGACAGGGGGAGAGTGAATGGGACAGGGGGGAGTGAATGGGACGGGGGGAGAGTGAATGGGATAGGGGGAGAGTGAATGGGACAGGCGGAGAGTGAATGGGACAGGGGGAGAGTGAATGGGACAGGGGGAGAGTGAATGGGACAGGGGGAGAGTGAATGGGACAGGGGGAGAGTGATTGGGACAGGGGGAGAGTGAATGGGACAGGCGGAGAGTGAATGGGACAGGGGGAGAGTGAATGGGACAGGGGAGAGTGAATGGGACAGGGGAGAGTGAATGGGACAGGGGAGAGTGAATGAGACAGGGGGGAGTGAATGGGACAGGGGGAGAGTGAATGGGACAGGGGGAGAGTGAATGGGACAGGGGGGAGTGAATGGGACGGGGGAGAGTGAATGGGACAGGGGGAGAGTGAATGGGACAGGGGGAGAGTGAATGGGACGGGGGGAGAGTGAATGGGTCAGGGGGAGTGAATGGGACAGGGGAGAGTGAATGGGACAGGGGGAGAGTGAATGGGACAGGGGGGAGTGAATGGGACAGGGGGAGAGTGAATGGGACAGGGGGAGAGTGAATGGGACAGGGGGAGAGTGAATGGGACAGGGGGGAGTAAATGGGACAGGGGGGAGAGTGAATGGGACAGGGGGAGAGTGAATGGACCAGGGGGAGAGTAAATGGGACAGGGGGGAGAGTGAATGGGACAGGGGGAGTGAATGGGACAGGGGGAGAGTGAATGGGACAGGGGGAGAGTGAATGGGACAGGGGGAGTGAATGGGACAGGGGGAGAGTGAATGGGACAGGGGGGAGTGAATGGGGCGGGGGGAGAGTGAATGGGACGGGGGAGAGTGAATGGGACAGGGGGAGAGTGAATGGGACAGGGGGAGTGAATGGGACAGGGGGAGAGTGAATGGGACAGGGGGAGAGTGAATGGGACAGGGGGAGTGAATGGGACAGGGGGAGAGTGAATGGGACAGGGGGGAGTGAATGGGACGGGGGGAGAGTGAATGGGACCGGGGGAGAGTGAATGGGACAGGCGAAGAGTGAATGGGACAGGGGGAGAGTGAATGGGACAGGGGGAGAGTGAATGGGACAGGGGGAGAGTGAATGGGACAGGGGGAGAGTGATTGGGACAGGGGGAGAGTGAATGGGACAGGCGGAGAGTGAATGGGACAGGGGGAGAGTGAATGGGACAGGGGAGAGTGAATGGGACAGGGGAGAGTGAATGAGACAGGGGGGAGTGAATGGGACAGGGGGAGAGTGAATGGGACAGGGGGAGAGTGAATGGGACAGGGGGAGAGTGAATGGGACAGGGGGAGAGTGAATGGGACAGGGGGAGAGTGAATGGGACAGGGGGAGTGAATGGGACAGGGGAGAGTGAATGTGACAGGGGGACAGTGAATGGGACAGGGGGAGAGTGAATGGGACAGGGGGAGAGTGAATGGGACAGGGGGAGAGTGAATGGGACAGGGGATAGAGAATGGGACAGGGGGAGAGTGAATGGGACAGGGGGAGAGTGAATGGGACAGGGGGAGAGTGAATGGGACAGGGGGATAGTGAATGGGACAGGGGGGAGTGAATGGGACAGGGGGAGATTGAATGGGACAGGGGAGAGTGAATGGGACAGGGGGAGAGTGAATGGGACAGGGGAGAGTGAATGGGACAGGGGAGAGTGAATGGGACAGGGGGGAGTGAATGGGACAGGGGGAGAGTGAATGGGACAGGGGAGAGTGAATGGGACAGGGGGGGAGTGAATGGGACAGGGGGGAGTGAATGGGACAGGGGGAGAGTGAATGGGACAGGGGAGAGTGAATGAGACAGGGGAGAGTGAATGGGACAGGGGGGAGTGAATGGGACAGGGGGAGAGTGAATGGGACAGGGGGAGAGTGAATGGGACAGGGGAGCGTGAATGGGACAGCGGGGAGTGAATGGGACAGGGGGGAGTGAATGGGACGGGGGAGAGTGAATGGGACAGGGGGAGAGTGAATGGGACAGGGGGAGAATGAATGGGACAGGTGGGAGTGAATGGGACGGGGGAGAGTGAATGGGCCAGGGGGAGAATGAATGGGACAGGTGGAGAGTGAATGGGACAGGTGGAGAGTGAATGGGACAGGGGAGAGTGAATGGGACAGGGGGGAGTGAATGGGGCGGGGGGAGAGTGAATGGGACGGGGGAGAGTGAATGGGACAGGGGGAGAGTGAATGGGACAGGGGGAGTGAATGGGACAGGGGGAGAGTGAATGGGACAGGGGGAGAGTGAATGGGACAGGGGGAGTGAATGGGACAGGGGGAGAGTGAATGGGACAGGGGGGAGTGAATGGGACGGGGGGAGAGTGAATGGGACCGGGGGAGAGTGAATGGGACAGGCGAAGAGTGAATGGGACAGGGGGAGAGTGAATGGGACAGGGGGAGAGTGAATGGGACAGGGGGAGAGTGAATGGGACAGGGGGAGAGTGATTGGGACAGGGGGAGAGTGAATGGGACAGGCGGAGAGTGAATGGGACAGGGGGAGAGTGAATGGGACAGGGGAGAGTGAATGGGACAGGGGAGAGTGAATGAGACAGGGGGGAGTGAATGGGACAGGGGGAGATTGAATGGGACAGGGGGAGAGTGAATGGGACAGGGGGAGAGTGAATGGGACAGGGGGAGAGTGAATGGGACAGGGGGAGAGTGAATGGGACAGGGGGAGTGAATGGGACAGGGGAGAGTGAATGTGACAGGGGGAGAGTGAATGGGACAGGGGGAGAGTGAATGGGACAGGGGGAGAGTGAATGGGACAGGGGGAGAGTGAATGGGACAGGGGATAGAGAATGGGACAGGGGGAGAGTGAATGGGACAGGGGGAGAGTGAATGGGACAGGGGGAGAGTGAATGGGACAGGGGGATAGTGAATGGGACAGGGGGGAGTGAATGGGACAGGGGGAGATTGAATGGGACAGGGGAGAGTGAATGGGACAGGGGGAGAGTGAATGGGACAGGGGAGAGTGAATGGGACAGGGGAGAGTGAATGGGACAGGGGGGAGTGAATGGGACAGGGGGAGAGTGAATGGGACAGGGGAGAGTGAATGGGACAGGGGGGGAGTGAATGGGACAGGGGGGAGTGAATGGGACAGGGGGAGAGTGAATGGTACAGGGGAGAGTGAATGAGACAGGGGAGAGTGAATGGGACAGGGGGGAGTGAATGGGACAGGGGGAGAGTGAATGGGACAGGGGGAGAGTGAATGGGACAGGGGAGCGTGAATGGGACAGCGGGGAGTGAATGGGACAGGGGGGAGTGAATGGGACGGGGGAGAGTGAATGGGACAGGGGAGAGTGAATGAGACAGGGGGGAGTGAATGGGACAGGGGGAGAGTGAATGGGACAGGGGGAGAGTGAATGGGACAGGGGGGAGTGAATGGGACGGGGGAGAGTGAATGGGACAGGGGGAGAGTGAATGGGACAGGGGGAGAGTGAATGGGACGGGGGGAGAGTGAATGGGTCAGGGGGAGTGAATGGGACAGGGGAGAGTGAATGGGACAGGGGGAGAGTGAATGGGACAGGGGGGAGTGAATGGGACAGGGGGAGAGTGAATGGGACAGGGGGAGAGTGAATGGGACAGGGGGAGAGTGAATGGGACAGGGGGGAGTAAATGGGACAGGGGGGAGAGTGAATGGGACAGGGGGAGAGTGAATGGACCAGGGGGAGAGTAAATGGGACAGGGGGGAGAGTGAATGGGACAGGGGGAGTGAATGGGACAGGGGGAGAGTGAATGGGACAGGGGGAGAGTGAATGGGACAGGGGGAGTGAATGGGACAGGGGGAGAGTGAATGGGACAGGGGGGAGTGAATGGGGCGGGGGGAGAGTGAATGGGACGGGGGAGAGTGAATGGGACAGGGGGAGAGTGAATGGGACAGGGGGAGTGAATGGGACAGGGGGAGAGTGAATGGGACAGGGGGAGAGTGAATGGGACAGGGGGAGTGAATGGGACAGGGGGAGAGTGAATGGGACAGGGGGGAGTGAATGGGACGGGGGGAGAGTGAATGGGACCGGGGGAGAGTGAATGGGACAGGCGAAGAGTGAATGGGACAGGGGGAGAGTGAATGGGACAGGGGGAGAGTGAATGGGACAGGGGGAGAGTGAATGGGACAGGGGGAGAGTGATTGGGACAGGGGGAGAGTGAATGGGACAGGCGGAGAGTGAATGGGACAGGGGGAGAGTGAATGGGACAGGGGAGAGTGAATGGGACAGGGGAGAGTGAATGAGACAGGGGGGAGTGAATGGGACAGGGGGAGAGTGAATGGGACAGGGGGAGAGTGAATGGGACAGGGGGAGAGTGAATGGGACAGGGGGAGAGTGAATGGGACAGGGGGAGAGTGAATGGGACAGGGGGAGTGAATGGGACAGGGGAGAGTGAATGTGACAGGGGGACAGTGAATGGGACAGGGGGAGAGTGAATGGGACAGGGGGAGAGTGAATGGGACAGGGGGAGAGTGAATGGGACAGGGGATAGAGAATGGGACAGGGGGAGAGTGAATGGGACAGGGGGAGAGTGAATGGGACAGGGGGAGAGTGAATGGGACAGGGGGATAGTGAATGGGACAGGGGGGAGTGAATGGGACAGGGGGAGATTGAATGGGACAGGGGAGAGTGAATGGGACAGGGGGAGAGTGAATGGGACAGGGGAGAGTGAATGGGACAGGGGAGAGTGAATGGGACAGGGGGGAGTGAATGGGACAGGGGGAGAGTGAATGGGACAGGGGAGAGTGAATGGGACAGGGGGGGAGTGAATGGGACAGGGGGGAGTGAATGGGACAGGGGGAGAGTGAATGGGACAGGGGAGAGTGAATGAGACAGGGGAGAGTGAATGGGACAGGGGGGAGTGAATGGGACAGGGGGAGAGTGAATGGGACAGGGGGAGAGTGAATGGGACAGGGGAGCGTGAATGGGACAGCGGGGAGTGAATGGGACAGGGGGGAGTGAATGGGACGGGGGAGAGTGAATGGGACAGGGGGAGAGTGAATGGGACAGGGGGAGAATGAATGGGACAGGTGGGAGTGAATGGGACGGGGGAGAGTGAATGGGCCAGGGGGAGAATGAATGGGACAGGTGGAGAGTGAATGGGACAGGTGGAGAGTGAATGGGACAGGGGAGAGTGAATGGGACAGGGGGGAGTGAATGGGGCGGGGGGAGAGTGAATGGGACGGGGGAGAGTGAATGGGACAGGGGGAGAGTGAATGGGACAGGGGGAGTGAATGGGACAGGGGGAGAGTGAATGGGACAGGGGGAGAGTGAATGGGACAGGGGGAGTGAATGGGACAGGGGGAGAGTGAATGGGACAGGGGGGAGTGAATGGGACGGGGGGAGAGTGAATGGGACCGGGGGAGAGTGAATGGGACAGGCGAAGAGTGAATGGGACAGGGGGAGAGTGAATGGGACAGGGGGAGAGTGAATGGGACAGGGGGAGAGTGAATGGGACAGGGGGAGAGTGATTGGGACAGGGGGAGAGTGAATGGGACAGGCGGAGAGTGAATGGGACAGGGGGAGAGTGAATGGGACAGGGGAGAGTGAATGGGACAGGGGAGAGTGAATGAGACAGGGGGGAGTGAATGGGACAGGGGGAGATTGAATGGGACAGGGGGAGAGTGAATGGGACAGGGGGAGAGTGAATGGGACAGGGGGAGAGTGAATGGGACAGGGGGAGAGTGAATGGGACAGGGGGAGTGAATGGGACAGGGGAGAGTGAATGTGACAGGGGGAGAGTGAATGGGACAGGGGGAGAGTGAATGGGACAGGGGGAGAGTGAATGGGACAGGGGGAGAGTGAATGGGACAGGGGATAGAGAATGGGACAGGGGGAGAGTGAATGGGACAGGGGGAGAGTGAATGGGACAGGGGGAGAGTGAATGGGACAGGGGGATAGTGAATGGGACAGGGGGGAGTGAATGGGACAGGGGGAGATTGAATGGGACAGGGGAGAGTGAATGGGACAGGGGGAGAGTGAATGGGACAGGGGAGAGTGAATGGGACAGGGGAGAGTGAATGGGACAGGGGGGAGTGAATGGGACAGGGGGAGAGTGAATGGGACAGGGGAGAGTGAATGGGACAGGGGGGGAGTGAATGGGACAGGGGGGAGTGAATGGGACAGGGGGAGAGTGAATGGTACAGGGGAGAGTGAATGAGACAGGGGAGAGTGAATGGGACAGGGGGGAGTGAATGGGACAGGGGGAGAGTGAATGGGACAGGGGGAGAGTGAATGGGACAGGGGAGCGTGAATGGGACAGCGGGGAGTGAATGGGACAGGGGGGAGTGAATGGGACGGGGGAGAGTGAATGGGACAGGGGGAGAGTGAATGGGACAGGGGGAGAGTGAATGGGACGGGGGTGAGTGAATGGGACAGGGGGAGAGTGAATGGGACAGGGGGAAGAGTGAATGGGACAGGGGGAGAGTGAATGGGACAGGGGGGAGTGAATGGGACAGGGGGAGAGTTAATGGAACAGGGGGAGAGTGAATGGGACAGGGGGAGAGTGAATGGGACGGGGGGAGTAAATGGGACAGGGGGAGTGAATGGGACAGGGGAGAGTGAATGGGACAGGGGGAGATTGAATGGGACAGGGGGAGTGTGAATGGGACAGGGGGAGAGTGAATGGGACAGGGGGAGAGTGAATGGGACAGGGGGAGAGTGAATGGGACAGGAGAGAGTGAATGGGACAGCGGGAGAGTGAATGGGACAGGGGGAGAGTAAATGGGACAGGGGGGAGAGTGAATGGGACAGGGGGAGAGTGAATGGGACAGGGGGAGTGAATGGGACAGCGGAGAGTGAATGGGACGAGGGGAGAGTGAATGGGACAGGGGGAGTGTGAATGGGACAGGGGGAGAGTGAATGGGACAGGGGGAGAGTGAATGGGACAGGAGAGAGTGAATGGGACAGGAGAGAGTGAATGGGACAGGGGAGAGTGAATGGGACAGGGGGAGAGTGAATGGGACAGGGGGAGAGTGAATGGGACAGGAGAGAGTGAATGGGACAGTGGAGAGTGAATGGGACAGGGGGAGAGTGAATGAGACAGGGGAGAGTGAATGGGACAGGGGGAGAGTTAATGGGACAGGAGAGAGTGAATGGGACAGGGGAGAGTGAATGGGACAGGGGGAGAGTGAATGGGACAGGCGGAGAGTGAATGGGACAGGAGAGAGTGAATGGGACAGGGCAGAGTGAATGGGACAGGGGGAGAGTGAATGGGACAGGGGGAGAGTGAATGGGACAGGGGGAGAGTGAATGGGACAGGGGGAGAGTGAATGGGACAGGGGGGAGAGTGAATGGGACAGGGGGGAGTGAATGGGACAGGGGGAGAATGAATGGGACAGGGGGAGAGTGAATGGGACAGGGGGAGAGTGAATGGGACAGGGGGGGTGAATGGGACAGGGGGAGAGGGAATGGGGCAGGGGGAGAGTGAATGGGACAGGGGGGAGTGAATGGGACAGGGGGGAGTGAATGGGACAGGGGGAGAGTGAATGGGACAGGGGGGAGAGTGAATGGGACAGGGGGGAGAGTGAATGGGACAGGGGGAGAGTGAATGGGACAGGGGGAGAGTGAATGGGACAGGGGGAGTGAATGGGACAGGGGAGAGTGAATGGGACGAGGGGAGAGTGAATGGGACAGGGGGAGTGTGAATGGGACAGGGGGAGAGTGAATGGGACAGGGGGAGAGTGAATTGGACAGGAGAGAGTGAATGGGACAGGAGAGAGTGAATGGGACAGGGGAGAGTGAATGGGACAGGGGGAGAGTGAATGGGACAGGGGGCGAGTGAATGGGACAGGAGAGAGTGAATGGGACAGGGGAGAGTGAATGGGACAGGGGGAGAGTGAATGAGACAGGGGAGAGTGAATGGGACAGGGGGAGAGTGAATAGGACAGGAGAGAGTGAATGGGACAGGGGAGAGTGAATGGGACGGGGGAGAGTGAATGGGACAGGCGGAGACTGAATGGGACAGGAGAGAGTGAATGGGACAGGGGAGAGTGAATGGGACAGGGGGAGAGTGAATGGGACAGGGGGAGAGTGAATGGGACAGGGGGAGAGTGAATGGGACAGGGGGAGAGTGAATGGGACGGGGGGAGAGTGAATGGGACAGGGGGGAGTTAATGGGACAGGGGGAGAATGAATGGGACAGGGGGAGAGTGAATGGGACAGGGGGAGAGTGAATGGGACAGGGGGGAGTGAATGGGACAGGGGGAGAGGGAATGGGACAGGGGGAGAGTGAATGGGACAGGGGGGAGTGAATGGGACAGGGGAGAGTGAATGGGACAGGGGAGAGTGAATGGGACAGGGGGAGAGTGAATGGGACAGGGGGAGAGTGAATGAGACAGGGGGGAGTGAATGGGACGGGGGAGAGTGAATGGGACAGGGGGAGAATGAATGGGACAGGGGGAGAGTGAATGAGACAGGGGGAGAGTAAATGGGACAGGGGGAGAGTGAATGGGACAGGGGGGAGTGAATGGGACAGGGGGGAGAGTGAATGGGACAGGGGGAGAGTGAATGGGACAGGGGGAGAGTGAATGAGACAGGGGGGACAGGGGGAGAGTGAATGGGACAGGGGGAGAGTGAATGAGACAGGGGGGAGTGAATGGGACAGGGGAAGAGTGAATGGGACGGGGGAGAGTGAGTGGGACAGGGGGAGAGTGAATGAGACGGGGGGAGTGAATGGGA
This sequence comes from Somniosus microcephalus, assembly GCF_052327205.1. Classification (NCBI taxonomy): domain Eukaryota; kingdom Metazoa; phylum Chordata; class Chondrichthyes; order Squaliformes; family Somniosidae; genus Somniosus; species Somniosus microcephalus. The sequence continues at coordinate 7,683,024 of NC_140989.1, forward strand.
CAGGGGGAGAGTGAATGGGACAGGGGAGAGTGAATGGGACAGGGGGAGAGTGAATGGGACGGGGGGAGTAAATGGGACAGGGGGAGTGAATGGGACAGGGGAGAGTGAATGGGACGGGGGGAGATTGAATGGGACAGGGGGAGTGTGAATGGGACAGGGGGAGAGTGAATGGGACAGGGGGAGAGTGAATGGGACAGGGGGAGAGTGAATGGGACAGGAGAGAGTGAATGGGACAGCGGGAGAGTGAATGGGACAGGGGGAGAGTAAATGGGACAGGGGGGAGAGTGAATGGGACAGGGGGAGAGTGAATGGGACAGGGGGAGTGAATGGGACAGCGGAGAGTGAATGGGACGAGGGGAGAGTGAATGGGACAGGGGGAGTGTGAATGGGACAGGGGGAGAGTGAATGGGACAGGGGGAGAGTGAATGGGACAGGAGAGAGTGAATGGGACAGGAGAGAGTGAATGGGACAGGGGAGAGTGAATGGGACAGGGGGAGAGTGAATGGGACAGGGGGAGAGTGAATGGGACAGGAGAGAATGAATGGGACAGTGGAGAGTGAATGGGACAGGGGGAGAGTGAATGTGACAGGGGAGAGTGAATGGGACAGGGGGAGAGTGAATGGGACAGGAGAGAGTGAATGGGACAGGGGAGAGTGAATGGGACAGGGGGAGAGTGAATGGGACAGGCGGAGAGTGAATGGGACAGGAGAGAGTGAATGGGACAGGGGAGAGTGAATGGGACAGGGGGAGAGTGAATGGGACAGGGGGAGAGTGAATGGGACAGGGGGAGAGTGAATGGGACAGGGGGAGAGTGAATGGGACAGGGGGGAGAGTGAATGGGACAGGGGGGAGTGAATGGGACAGGGGGAGAATGAATGGGACAGGGGGAGAGTGAATGGGACAGGGGGAGAGTGAATGGGACAGGGGGTTGAATGGGACAGGGGGAGAGGGAATGGGGCAGGGGGAGAGTGAATGGGACAGGGGGGAGTGAATGGGACAGGGGGGAGTGAATGGGACAGGGGGAGAGTGAATGGGACAGGGGGGAGAGTGAATGGGACAGGGGGGAGAGTGAATGGGACAGGGGGAGAGTGAATGTGACAGGGGGAGAGTGAATGGGACAGGGGGAGTGAATGGGACAGGGGAGAGTGAATGGGACGAGGGGAGAGTGAATGGGACAGGGGGAGTGTGAATGGGACAGGGGGAGAGTGAATGGGACAGGGGGAGAGTGAATTGGACAGGAGAGAGTGAATGGGACAGGAGAGAGTGAATGGGACAGGGGAGAGTGAATGGGACAGGGGGAGAGTGAATGGGATAGGGGGAGAGTGAATGGGACAGGAGAGAGTGAATGGGACAGGGGAGAGTGAATGGGACAGGGGGAGAGTGAATGAGACAGGGGAGAGTGAATGGGACAGGGGGAGAGTGAATAGGACAGGAGAGAGTGAATGGGACAGGGGAGAGTGAATGGGACAGGGGGAGAGTGAATGGGACAGGCGGAGACTGAATGGGACAGGAGAGAGTTAATGGGACAGGGGAGAGTGAATGGGACAGGGGGAGAGTGAATGGGACAGGGGGAGAGTGAATGGGACAGGGGGAGAGTGAATGGGACAGGGGGAGAGTGAATGGGACAGGGGGGAGAGTGAATGGGACAGGGGGGAGTGAATGGGACAGGGGGAGAATGAATGGGACAGGGGGAGAGTGAATGGGACAGGGGGAGAGTGAATGGGACAGGGGGGAGTGAATGGGACAGGGGGAGAGGGAATGGGACAGGGGGAGAGTGAATGGGACAGGGGGGAGTGAATGGGACAGTGGAGAGTGAATGGGACAGGAGAGAGTGAATGGGACAGGGGAGAGTGAATGGGACAGGGGGAGAGTGAATGGGACAGGGGGAGAGTGAATGGGACAGGAGAGAATGAATGGGACAGTGGAGAGTGAATGGGACAGGGGGAGAGTGAATGTGACAGGGGAGAGTGAATGGGACAGGGGGAGAGTGAATGGGACAGGAGAGAGTGAATGGGACAGGGGAGAGTGAATGGGACAGGGGGAGAGTGAATGGGACAGGCGGAGAGTGAATGGGACAGGAGAGAGTGAATGGGACAGGGGAGAGTGAATGGGACAGGGGGAGAGTGAATGGGACAGGGGGAGAGTGAATGGGACAGGGGGAGAGTGAATGGGACAGGGGGAGAGTGAATGGGACAGGGGGGAGAGTGAATGGGACAGGGGGGAGTGAATGGGACAGGGGGAGAATGAATGGGACAGGGGGAGAGTGAATGGGACAGGGGGAGAGTGAATGGGACAGGGGGGGTGAATGGGACAGGGGGAGAGGGAATGGGGCAGGGGGAGAGTGAATGGGACAGGGGGGAGTGAATGGGACAGGGGGGAGTGAATGGGACAGGGGGAGAGTGAATGGGACAGGGGGGAGAGTGAATGGGACAGGGGGGAGAGTGAATGGGACAGGGGGAGAGTGAATGGGACAGGGGGAGAGTGAATGGGACAGGGGGAGTGAATGGGACAGGGGAGAGTGAATGGGACGAGGGGAGAGTGAATGGGACAGGGGGAGTGTGAATGGGACAGGGGGAGAGTGAATGGGACAGGGGGAGAGTGAATTGGACAGGAGAGAGTGAATGGGACAGGAGAGAGTGAATGGGACAGGGGAGAGTGAATGGGACAGGGGGAGAGTGAATGGGATAGGGGGAGAGTGAATGGGACAGGAGAGAGTGAATGGGACAGGGGAGAGTGAATGGGACAGGGGGAGAGTGAATGAGACAGGGGAGAGTGAATGGGACAGGGGGAGAGTGAATAGGACAGGAGAGAGTGAATGGGACAGGGGAGAGTGAATGGGACAGGGGGAGAGTGAATGGGACAGGCGGAGACTGAATGGGACAGGAGAGAGTTAATGGGACAGGGGAGAGTGAATGGGACAGGGGGAGAGTGAATGGGACAGGGGGAGAGTGAATGGGACAGGGGGAGAGTGAATGGGACAGGGGGAGAGTGAATGGGACAGGGGGGAGAGTGAATGGGACAGGGGGGAGTGAATGGGACAGGGGGAGAATGAATGGGACAGGGGGAGAGTGAATGGGACAGGGGGAGAGTGAATGGGACAGGGGGGAGTGAATGGGACAGGGGGAGAGGGAATGGGACAGGGGGAGAGTGAATGGGACAGGGGGGAGTGAATGGGACAGTGGAGAGTGAATGGGACAGGGGAGAGTGAATGGGACAGGGGGAGAGTGAATGGGACAGGGGGAGAGTGAATGAAACAGGGGGGAGTGAATGGGACGGGGGAGAGTGAATGGGACAGGGGGAGAATGAATGGGACAGGGGGAGAGTGAATGAGACAGGGGAGAGTAAATGGGACAGGGGGAGAGTGAATGGGACAGGGGGGAGTGAATGGGACAGGGGGGAGAGTGAATGGGACAGGGGGAGAGTGAATGGGACAGGGGGAGAGTGAATGAGACAGGGGGGACAGGGGGAGAGTGAATGGGACAGGGGGAGAGTGAATGAGACAGGGGGGAGTGAATGGGACAGGGGAAGAGTGAATGGGACGGGGGAGAGTGAGTGGGACAGGGGGAGAGTGAATGAGACGGGGGGAGTGAATGGGACAGGGGGAGAGTGAATGGGACAGGGGAGAGTGAATGGGACAGGGGGAGAGTGAATGGGACGGGTTAATGATGGGGGAGTGATGGGGGAGAGCAGTATTTCCAATCCCAGCTTCTGTTCAAACATGGGACAAACTTGAACAAATCATGAGATTTGATAAGATATCATGAGTTGCTATTTTTTATGAAACCAGTATTGATTAGCAGTTCGTTTATAAACCTCATTAGTGGCTTTTTAAAATCTCTAACAGGTCACAGCTCTTTACGAAAGCTGTATTACTGCATCTGAAAACTCTTTACAAAAAAGCACCCGTCACTCGTCACCCGTCACTCGTCACCCGTCACCCGTCACCCGTCACCCGTCACCCGTCACTCGTCACCCGTCACCCGTCACTCGTCACCCGTCACCCATCACCCTTCACCCGTCACCCGTCACCCGTCACTCGTCACTCGTCACCCGTCACCCGTCACCCGTCACCCTTCACCCGTCACCCGTCACTCGTCACCCGTCACTCGTCACTCGTCACCCGTCACTCGTCACTCGTCACCGTCACTCGTCACCCGTCACTCGTCACCCGTCACCCGTCACTCGTCACCCATCACCCATCACTCGTCACTCGTCACCCGTTACCCGTCACTCGTCACTCGTCGCCCATCACTCGTCACTCGTCGACCGTCACTCGTCGACCGTCACTCGTCACCCATCACCCTTCACTCATCACCCATCACCCGTCACCCGTCACTCGTCACTCGTCGCCCGTCACTCGTCACCCGTCACCCGTCACTCGTCACCCGTCACCCGTCACTCGTCACCCGTCACCCGTCACTCGTCACTCGTCACCCGTCACCCGTCACTCGTCACCCGTCACCCGTCACCCGTCACCCGTCACCCGTCACTCGTCACTCGTCACCCGTCACCCATCACTCTTCACCCGTCACTCGTCACTCATCACCCGTCACTCGTCACCCGTCACCCGTACCCGTCACTCGTCACTCGTCACCGTCACTCGTCACCCGTCACTCGTCACCCGTCACTCGTCACCCGTCACCCGTCACCCGTCACTCGTCACCCGTCACCCGTCACTCGTCACTCGTCACCCATCACCCTTCACTCATCACCCGTCACCCGTCGCCCGTCGCCCGTCGCTCGTCGCCCGTCACTCGTCACCCGTCACCCGTCACCCGTCACTCGTCACCCGTCACCCGTCACCCGTCACCCGTCACCCGTCACTCGTCACCCGTCACTCGTCACCAGTCACCCGTCACCCGTCACCCGTCACTCGTCACCCGTCACTCGTCACCCGTCACCCGTCACTCGTCACCCGTCACTCGTCACCCGTCACCCGTCACTCGTCACCCGTCACTCGTCACCCGTCACCCGTCACTCGTCACCCGTCACTCGTCACCCGTCACTCGTCATCCGTCACCCATCACCCGTCACTCGTCACCCATCACCCGTCACTCGTCACTCGTCACCCGTCACCCATCACCCGTCACTCGTCACTCGTCACCCGTCACCCGTCACTCGTCACTCGCCGCCCATCACTCGTCACTCGTCGCCCATCACTCGTCACTTGTCACTCGTCACCCGTCACTCGTCACTTGTCACCCGTCACTCGTCACCCGTCACTCGTCACCCGTCACCCGTCACTCGTCACCCGTCACCCGTCACTCGTCACCCGTCACTCGTCACCCGTCACCCGTCACCCGTCACCCGTCACCCGTCACCCGTCACCCGTCACCCGTCACTCGTCACCCGTCACTCGTCACCCGTCACCCGTCACTCGTCACCCGTCACTCGTCATCCGTCACCCGTCACTCGTCACCCGTCACTCGTCACCCGTCACCCGTCACCCGTCACTCGTCACCCGTCACCCGTCACTCGTCACCCGTCACCCGTCACTCGTCACTCGTCACCCGTCACTCGTCACCCGTCACCCGTCACTCGTCACCCGTCACCCGTCGCCCGTCACCCGTCACCCGTCGCCCGTCACTCGTCACCCGTCACTCGTCATCCATCACCCGTCACTCGTCACCCGTCACTCGTCACCCGTCACCCGTCACCCGTCACCCGTCACTCGTCACCCGTCACCCGTCACCCATCACTTGTCACCCGTCACTCGTCACCCGTCACCCGTCACTCATCACCCGTCACTCATCACCCGTCACTCGTCACCGTCACCCGTCACCCGTCACTCATCACTCTTCACCCGTCACCCATCACTCTTCACCCGTCACCCGTCACTCGTCACCCGTCACTCGTCACTCTTCACCCGTCACCCGTCACTCTTCACCCGTCACTCGTCACTCGTCACTCTTCACCCGTCACCCATCACTCTTCACCCGTCACTCATCACCCGTCACTCATCACCCATCACTCGTCACTCGTCACTCGTCACCCGTCACTCGTCACCGTCACCCGTCACCCGTCACTCGTCACTCTTCACCCGTCACCCATCACTCTTCACCCGTCATCCGTCACTCGTCACCCGTCACTCGTCACTCTTCACCCGTCACCCGTCACTCTTCACCCGTCACTCGTCACTCGTCACTCTTCACCCGTCACCCATCACTCTTCACCCGTCACTCATCACCCGTCACTCATCACCCGTCACTCGTCACTCGTCACCCATCACTCGTCACCCGTCACTCGTCACCCTTCACTCGTCACCCGTCACTCGTCACCCGTCACTCGTCACCCGTCACTCGTCACTCGTCACCTGTAACCCGTCACTCATCACTCGTCACTCGTCACCCGTCACTCGTCACCCGTCACTCGTCACCCATCACTCGTCACCCGTCACTCGTCACCCGTCACTCGTCACTCGTCACCCGTCACCCGTCACCCGTCACTTGTCACCCGTCACCCATCACCCATCACCCGTCACTTGTCACCCATCACTCATCACCCGTCACTTGTCACCCGTCACCCGTCACTTGTCACCCATCACTCATCACCCGTCACTTGTCACCCATCACTCATCACCCGTCACTTGTCACCCGTCACCCGTCACCCGTCACTTGTCACCCATCACTCATCACCCGTCACTTGTCACCCATCACTCATCACCCGTCACTTGTCACCCGTCACCCGTCACTTGTCACCCATCACTCATCACCCGTCACTTGTCACCCATCACTCATCACCCGTCACTTGTCACCCGTCACTTGTTACCCGTCACCCATCACTCGTCACCCGTCACCCGTCACCCGTCACTCGTCACCCGTCACCCGTCACCCGTCACTTGTCACCCGTCACCCGTCACCCATCACCCGTCACCCGTCACTTGTCACCCGTCACCCGTCACCCATCACCCGTCACTCGTCACTTGTCACCCGTCACCCGTCACCCGTCACCCGTCACTCGTCACTCGTCACCCGTCACCCGTCACTCGTCACCCGTCACCCGTCACTCGTCACCCGTCACCCGTCACCCGTCACCCGTCACTTGTCACCCGTCACTCGTCACCCGTCATTCGTCACCCGTCACCCGTCACTCGTCACCCGTCACCCGTCACCCGTCACTCGTCACCGTCACCCATCACCCGTCACCCGTCACTTGTCACTCTTCACCCGTCACCCATCACTCTTCACCCGTCACCCGTCACTCGTCACCCGTTACTCGTCACCCGTTACTCGTCACTCTTCACCCGTCACCCATCACTCTTCACCCGTCACTCGTCACTCGTCACTCTTCACCCGTCACCCATCACTCTTCACCCGTCACTCATCACCCGTCACTCGTCACCCGTCACTCGTCACCCATCACTCGTCACCCGTCACTCGTCACCCGTCACTCGTCACCCGTCACTCGTCACCCGTCACTCGTCACTCGTCACCTGTAACCCGTCACTCGTCACTCGTCACTGATCACCCGTCACCCGTCACTCGTCACCCGTCACTCGTCACCCATCACTCGTCACCCGTCACTCGTCACCCGTCACTCGTCACTCGTCACCCGTCACCCGTCACCCGTCACCCGTCACTTGTCACCCGTCACCCATCACCCATCACCCGTCACTTGTCACCCATCACTCGTCACCCGTCACTTGTCACCCGTCACCCGTCACCCGTCACTTGTCACCCATCACTCATCACCCGTCACTTGTCACCCATCACTCGTCACCCGTCACTTGTCACCCGTCACCCGTCACCCGTCACTTGTCACCCATCACTCATCACCCGTCACTTGTCACCCATCACTCATCACCCGTCACTCGTCACCCATCACTCATCACCCGTCACTCGTCACTTGTCACCCGTCACCCGTCACCCGTCACTCGTCACCCGTCACCCGTCACTCGTCACCCGTCACCCGTCACCCGTCACTCGTCACCCGTCACCCGTCACCTGTCACTTGTCACCCGTCACTCATCACCCGTCACCCGTCACCCGTCACTCGTCACCCGTCACCCGTCACTCGTCACCGTCACCCGTCACCCGTCATCCGTCACTTGTCACCCATCACTCATCACCCGTCACTCGTCACCGTCACCCGTCACCCGTCACTTGTCACCCATCACTCATCACCCGTCACTTGTCACCCGTCACCCATCACCCGTCACTTGTCACCCATCACTCATCACCCGTCACCCGTCACCCGTCACCCGTCACTTGTCACCCATCACTCATCACCCGTCACCCGTCACTCGTCACCCATCACCCGTCACCCGTCACTCATCACCCGTCACTCGTCACCCGTCACCCGTCACTCGTCACCCATCACCCGTCACCCGTCACCCGTCACTCGTCACCGTCACCCGTCACCCGTCACTTGTCACCCATCACTCATCACCCGTCACTTGTCACCCGTCACTCATCACTCGTCACCGTCACCCGTCACTTGTCACCCATCACTCATCACCCGTCACTCGTCACCCGTCACCCGTCACTCGTCACCCGTCACTTGTCACCCATCACTCATCACCCGTCACTTGTCACCCATCACCCATCACCCGTCACTTGTCACCCATCACTCATCATCCGTCACCCGTCACCCGTCACCCGTCACTTGTCACCCGTCACCCGTCACCTGTCACTTGTCACCCATCACTCATCACCCGTCACCCGTCACCTGTCACCCGTCACTTGTCACCCGTCACCCGTCACCCGTCACTTGTCACCCATCACTCATCACCCGTCACCTGTCACTCATCACTCGTCACCCGTCACTTGTCACCCATCACTCGTCACCCGTCACCCATCACCCGTCACCCATCACCTGTCACCCATCACCCGTCACCCGTCACCCGTCACCCATCACCCGTCACTCGTCACCCGTCACTTGTCACCCATCACTCATCACCCGTCACTCGTCATCCGTCACCCATCACTCATCACCCGTCACTCGTCACCCGTCACCCATCACTCATCACCCGTCACTCGTCACCCGTCACCGTCACTCGTCACCGTCACCCGTCACCCGTCACTTGTCACCCATCACTCGTCACCCGTCACTCGTCAACCGTCACCCGTCACTCGTCACCGTCACCCGTCACCCGTCACTTGTCACCCATCACTCATCACCCGTCACTTGTCACCCGTCACCCGTCACCCGTCACTTGTCACCCGTCACTTGTCACCCATCACTCATCACCCGTCACCCGTCACCCGTCACTTGTCACCCGTCACCCGTCACTCATCACTCGTCACCCGTCACTTGTCACCCATCACTTGTCACCCGTCACCCGTCACCCGTCACTTGTCACCCGTCACCCGTCACCCGTCACCCGTCACTTGTCACCCATCACTCATCACCCGTCACCCGTCACCCGTCACCCGTCACCCGTCACTTGTCACCCGTCACTTGTCACCCATCACTCATCACCCGTCACCCGTCACTCATCACTCGTCACCCGTCACTTGTCACCCATCACTCGTCACCCGTCACCCATCACCCGTCACCCATCACCCGTCACCCATCACCCGTCACCCGTCACCCGTCACCCGTCACCTGTCACCCGTCACCCATCACCCGTCACCCGTCACCTGTCACTTGTCACCCGTCACTCGTCATCCGTCACCCATCGCGCCATGCGGCCCCTGCAGCTGCCAACCAAAGGGTAGTTTTGCGATAACAAAAATCACAAGCAGCTTCATATGGAGACAGGAGTGGCGATCACCCCCAGCCCTGCCCTAGGCCGCTCCAAGCCCCATCCTGGGACTTGCCTGAGGGCTGCTGCTGGCATCGCTCAAGCAAGCTGCCCATGGAGCCGCGATCAGTGTCAGCAGCTCGCCCCCTTTCTATCGCTTTCTATCGATCCTTGGTGCGCTTGCTTCTGAGGTCCCCCTCCTGTATTATAACATTTTTTGGGGACTCCTTCTAACACAATGATAATTTTTCTGTATAAATTTAGTTATAAAATAAAGCATATATATATAATTATTTATTTTATTTATTCACGGGATGTGGGCTTCACTGGCAAGGCCAGCATTTATTGGCCATCCCTAGTTGCCCTCGAGAAGGTGGTGGTGAGCCACCTTCTTGAACCGCTGCAGTCCGTGTGGTGAAGGTACTCCCACAGTGCTGTTAGGGAGGGAGTTCCAGGATTTTGACCCAGCGACGATGAAGGATTGGCCAATATACTTCTAAGTCAGGATGGTGTGAGACTTGGAGGGGAACTTGGAGGGGGGGCTGTTCCCATGCGCCTGCTGCCCTTATCCTTCTAGGTGGAAGAGGTCGTGGATATTAGTTTTGTTTTACTTACTTACTGCAAGAGCAGGATGGTGCCAGATTTCAATCCTTGGCCTATGTCTATCCTTGGTGAAATTAAAAAGGAAATTAGGAAAGCAAAGATAGGGCATGACAACATTTTGGCAAGTAAAATCAAGGCCCCACATAGCAGATTGGTCTCGAAAGTAAAAGCCCATGGGATCCAAGGCAAAGGGGCAAGTTGGATCCAAAATTGGCAAAGAGGCAGGAAACAAAGGGTAAAGGTCGAAGGGTGTTTCTGTGACTGGAAGGCTGTTTCCAGTGGGGTTCAGCAGGGCTCAGTACTGGGTCCTAAGGAAAATGTACTCGGTAAAATAATGGGACTAAAAGACAACAAGTCCCTTGGACCAGATGGCCTGCATCCCAGGGTCTTAAAAGAAGTGACTGCAGAGATAGTGGATGCATTGGTTGCAATATACCAAAATTCCCTGGACTCTGGAGAGGTCCCAGCAGATTGGAAAACCGCTAATGTAACACCCCTATTTAAGAAAGGAGGGAGACAGAAAGCAGGAAACTATAGACCAGTTAGCCTAACATTGTCGTTGGGAAAATGCTGGAGTCCTTCATTAAGGAAGCAGTAGCAGGGCATTTAAAAAATCATAATGCAGTCAAGAAGAGTTAACATGGTTTTATGAAAGGGAAATCATGTTTAACAAACTTGCTGGAGATCTTTGAGGATGTAACAAGCAGGGTGGATAAAGGTGAGCCAGTGGATGTGGTGTATTTGGATTTCCAGAAGGCATTCATTAAGGTGCCACATAAAAGGTTACTGCATAAGATAAGAACTCACGGAATTGGGGGTAATATATTAGCATGGATAGAGAATTGGCTAACTAACAGAAAGCAGAGAGTCGGGATAAATGGGTCATTTTCCGGTTGGCAAACAGTAAGTAGTGGGGTGCCACAGGGATCGGTGCTGGGGCCTCAACTATTTACAATCTACATTAATGACTTGGATGAAGGGACCGAGTGTAATGTAGCCAAGTTTGCAGATGATACAAAGATGGGTGGGAAAGCAAGTTGTGCAGAGGACTCAAAGAATCTGCAAAGGGATATAGACAGGCTAAGTGAGTGGGCAAACATTTGGCAGATGGTGGGAAAGTGCGAGGTTATACATTTGCCAGGAAAAATAGAAAAGCAAATTATTATTTAAATGGAGAGAGATTACAAAATGCTACAGTTCAGAGGGACCTGGGGGTCCTTGTGCATGAAACACAAAAAGTTAGCATGCAGGTACAGCAAGTAATCAAAAAGGCAAATGGAACGTTGGCCTTTATTTCAGGGGGTTGGAGTATAAAAACAGGGAAGTCCTGCTACAACTGTACAGGGTATTGGTGAGACCACACCTGGAGTACTGCGTACAGTTTTGGTCTCCTTATTTAAGGAAGGATATACTTACATTGGAGGCAGTTCAGAGACGATTCATTAGGTTAATTCCAGAGATGAGGGGGTTGACTTATGAGGAAAGGTTGAGCAGGTTGGGCCTATACTCATTTTAATTTAGAAGAATGAGAGGTGATCTTATTGAAACATATAAGATACTGAGGGGGCTCGACAGGGTAGTTGCAGAGAGGATGTTTCCCCTCGTGGGGAAATCTAGAACGCGGGGGCATAGTTTCAGAATAAAGGGTCGCCCTTTTAGAACTGAGATGAGGAGGAATTTCTTCTCTGAGGGTCATAAATCTGTGGAATTCTCTGCCCCAGAGAGCCGTGGAGGCTGGGTCATTAAATACATTTAAGGTGGAGATAGAGAGATTTTTGCAAGATAAGGGAGTGAAGGGTTATGGGGAGCGGGCAGGGAAGTGGCTTTGAGCCCGAGATCAGCCATGATCTTATTGAATGGCGGAGTAGGCTCGAGGGGCCAAGTGGCCTATTCCTGCTCCTATTTCTTATGTTCATATGTTCTTTGCTTTTTGTGGTATATATCAATGATTTGGACTTGAATGTAGAAAGTATGATTAAGAGAGGAGCTTGGGGCCAGGGATCATGAGGTGAGCTCGGGTCCAGGGATCACGAGGGGAGCTCGGGCCAGGGATCATGAGGGGAGCTCGGGCCAGGGATCATGAGGGGAGCTCGGGTCCAGGGATCACGAAGGGAGCTCGGGCCAGGGATCACAAGGGGAGCTCGGGTCCAGGGATCATGAGGGGAGCTCGGGGTCAGGGATCATGAGGGGAGCTCGGGGCCAGGGATCACAAGGGGAGCTCGGGTCCAGGGATCATGAGGGGAGCTCGGGGCCAGGGATCATGAGGGGAGCTCGGGGCCAGGGATCACAAGGGGAGCTCGGGTCCAGGGATCATGAGGGGAGCTCGGGGCCAGGGATCATGAGGGGAGCTCGGGGCCAGGGATCATGAGGGGAGCTCGGGGCCAGGGATCATGAGGGGAGCTCGGGCCAGGGATCACGAGGGGAGCTCGGGGCAGGGATCATGAGGGGAGCTCGGGCCAGGGATCACGAGGGGAGCTCAGGGCAGGGATCATGAGGGGAGCTCGGGCCAGGGATCATGAGGTGAGCTCAGGGCAGGGATCACGAGGGGAGCTCGGGGCCAGGGATCGCGAGGGGAGCTCGGGGCCAGGGATCATGAGGGGAGCTCAGGGCAGGGATCATGAGGGGAGGACGGGGCCAGGGATCATGAGGGGAGCTCGGGGCCAGGGATCATGAGGGGAGCTCGGGCCAGGGATCACGAGGGGAGCTCGGGGCCAGGGATCACGAGGGGAGCTCAGGGCCAGGGATCACGAGGGGAGCTCGGGGCCAGGGATCACGAGGGGAGCTCGGGGCCAGGGATCACGAGGGGAGCTCGGGGTCAGGGATCACGAGGGGAGCTCGGGGTCAGGGATTGCGAGGTGAGCTCGGGGCCAGGGATCGCGAGGGGAGCTCGGGGTCAGGGATCACGAGGGGAGCTCGGGGCCAGGGATTGCGAGGTGAGCTCGGGGCCAGGGATTGCGAGGTGAGCTCGGGGCCAGGGATCATGAGGGGAGCTCGGGGCCAGGGATCACGAGGGGAGCTCGGGGCCAGGGATCACGAGGGGAGCTCGGGGTCAGGGATCACGAGGGGAGCTCGGGGCCAGGGATCACGAGGGGAGCTCGGGGCCAGGGATTGCGAGGGGAGCTCGGGGCCAGGGATCACGAGGGGAGCTCGGGGCCAGGGATCACGAGGTGAGCTCGGGGCCAGGGATCATGAGGGGAGCTCGGGGCCAGGGATCACGAGGGGAGCTCGGGGCCAGGGATCACGAGGGGAGCTCGGGTCCAGGGATTGCGAGGTGAGCTCGGGGCCAGGGATCATGAGGGGAGCTCGGGGCCAGGGATCACGAGGGGAGCTCGGGTCCAGGGATCACGAGGGGAGCTTGGGCCAGGGATCACGAGGGGAGCCCGGGGCCAGGGATCACGAGGGGAGCTCGGGGCCAGGGATCACGAGGGGAGCTCGGGTCCAGGGATCACGAGGGGAGCGGGATGTGGGCTTCACTGGCAAGGCCAGCATTTATTGGCCATCCCTAGTTGCCCTTGAGAAGGTGGTGGTGAGCCACCTTCTTGAACCGCTGCAGTCCGTGTGGTGAAGGTACTCCCACAGTGCTGTTAGGGAGGGAGTTCCAGGATTTTGACCCAGCGACGATGAAGGATTGGCCAATATACTTCTAAGTCAGGATGGTGTGAGACTTGGAGGGGAACTTGGAGGGGGGGCTGTTCCCATGCGCCTGCTGCCCTTGTCCTTCTAGGTGGAAGAGGTCGTGGATATTAGTTTTGTTTTACTTACTTACTGCAAGAGCAGGATGGTGCCAGATTTCAATCCTTGGCCTATGTCTATCCTTGGTGAAATTAAAAAGGAAATTAGGAAAGCAAAGATAGGGCATGACAACATTTTGGCAAGTAAAATCAAGGCCCCACATGACAGATTGGTCTCGAAAGTAAAAGCCCATGGGATCCAAGGCAAAGGGGCAAGTTGGATCCAAAATTGGCAAAGAGGCAGGAAACAAAGGGTAAAGGTCGAAGGGTGTTTCTGTGACTGGAAGGCTGTTTCCAGTGGGGTTCAGCAGGGCTCAGTACTGGGTCCTAAGGAAAATGTACTCGGTAAAATAATGGGACTAAAAGACAACAAGTCCCTTGGACCAGATGGCCTGCATCCCAGGGTCTTAAAAGAAGTGACTGCAGAGATAGTGGATGCATTGGTTGCAATATACCAAAATTCCCTGGACTCTGGAGAGGTCCCAGCAGATTGGAAAACCGCTAATGTAACACCCCTATTTAAGAAAGGAGGGAGACAGAAAGCAGGAAACTATAGACCAGTTAGCCTAACATCTGTCGTTGGGAAAATGCTGGAGTCCTTCATTAAGGAAGCAGTAGCAGGGCATTTAAAAAATCATAATGCAGTCAAGAAGAGTTAACATGGTTTTATGAAAGGGAAATCATGTTTAACAAACTTGCTGGAGATCTTTGAGGATGTAACAAGCAGGGTGGATAAAGGTGAGCCAGTGGATGTGGTGTATTTGGATTTCCAGAAGGCATTCGATAAGGTGCCACATAAAAGGTTACTGCATAAGATAAGAACTCACGGAATTGGGGGTAATATATTAGCATGGATAGAGAATTGGCTAACTAACAGAAAGCAGAGAGTCGGGATAAATGGGTCATTTTCCGGTTGGCAAACAGTAAGTAGTAGGGTGCCACAGGGATCGGTGCTGGGGCCTCAACTATTTACAATCTACATTAATGACTTGGATGAAGGGACCGAGTGTAATGTAGCCAAGTTTGCAGATGATACAAAGATGGGTGGGAAAGCAAGTTGTGCAGAGGACTCAAAGAATCTGCAAAGGGATATAGACAGGCTAAGTGAGTGGGCAAACATTTGGCAGATGATGGGAAAGTGCGAGGTTATACATTTGGCAGGAAAAATAGAAAAGCAAATTATTATTTAAATGGAGAGAGATTACAAAATGCTACAGTTCAGAGAGACCTGGGGGTCCTTGTGCATGAAACACAAAAAGTTAGCATGCAGGTACAGCAAGTAATGAAAAAGGCAAATGGAACGTTGGCCTTTATTTCAGGGGGTTGGAGTATAAAAGCAGGGAAGTCCTGCTACAACTGTACAGGGTATTGGTGAGACCACACCTGGAGTACTGCGTACAGTTTTGGTCTCCTTATTTAAGGAAGGATATACTTGCATTGGAGGCAGTTCAGAGAGGATTCACTAGGTTGATTCCAGAGATGAGGGGGTTGACTTATGAGGAAAGGTTGAGCAGGCTGGGCCTATACTCATTGGAATTCAGAAGAATGAGAGGTGATCTTATTGAAACATATAAGATACTGAGGGGGCTCGACAGGGTAGATGCAGAGAGGATGTTTCCCCTCGTGGGGAAATCTAGAACTCGGGGGCACAGTTTTAGAATAAAGGGTCACCATTTTAGAACTGAGATGAGGAGGAATTTCTTCTCTCAGAGGGTCGGAAATCTGTGGAATTCTCTGCCTCAGAGAGCTGTGGAGGCTGGGTCATTAAATACATTTAAGTGGAGATAGACGGATTTCTGCAAAATAAGGGAGTGAAGAGTTATGGGGAGCGGGCAGGGAAGTGGCTTTGAGCCCGAGATCAGCCATGATCTTATTGAATGGCGGAGTAGGCTCGAGGGGCCAATGGCCTATTCCTGCTCCTATTTCTTATGTTCATATGTTCTTTGCTTTTTGTGGTATATATCAATGATTTGGACTTGAATGTAGAAAGTATGATTAAGAGAGGAGCTTGGGGCCAGGGATCATGAGGGGAGCTCGGGCCAGGGATCACAAGGGGAGCTCGGGGCCAGGGATCATGAGGGGAGCTCAGGCCAGGGATCATGAGGGGAGCTCGGGTCCAGGGATCGCGAGGTGAGCTTGGGGCCAGGGATCACGAGGGGAGCTCGGGCCAGGGATCACGAGGGGAGCTCGGGGCCAGGGATCATGAGGAGAGCTCGGGGCCAGGGATCAGGAGGGGAGCTCGGGGCCAGGGATCACGAGGGGAGCTCGGGGCCAGGGATCACGAGGGGAGCTCGGGGCCAGGGATCATGAGGGGAGCCCGGGGCCAGGGATCACGAGGGGAGCTCGGGGCCAGGGATAACGAGGGGAGCTCGGGCCAGAGATCACGAGGGGAGCTCGGGGCCAGGGATCACGAGGGGAGCTCGGGGCCAGGGATCACGAGGGGAGCTCGGGCCAGGGATCATGAGGGGAGCTCGGGGCCAGGGATCACAAGGGGAGCTCGGGTCCAGGGATTAAGAGGTGAGCTCGGGGCCAGGGATCATGAGGGGAGCTCGGGGCCAGGGATCGCGAGGTGAGGTCGGGGCCAGGGATCGCGAGGTGAGCTTGGGGCCAGGGATCACGAGGGGAGCTCGGGTCCAGGGATCACGAGGGCAGCTCGGGGCCAGGGATCACGAGGGGAGCTCGGGCCAGAGATTGCGAGGTGAGGTCGGGGCCAGGGATTGCAAGGCCCAGGAGCGAGGTCGGGACCCAGGAGCGAGTACGGGGCCCAGGAGCGAAGTCGGGGCCCAGGAGCGAGGTCGGGGCCCAGGAGCGAGGTCGAGGCCCAGGAGCGAGGACGGGGCCCAGGAGCGAGGTCGAGGCCCAGGAGCGATGACGAGGCCCAGGAGCGAGGTCGGGGCCCAGGAGCGAGTTCGGGGCCCAGGAGCGAGGTCGGGGCCCAGGAGCGAGGTCGAGGCCCAGGAGCGAGGACAGGGCCCAGGAGCGAGGTCGGGGCCCAGGAGCGAGGACGAGGCCCAGGAGCGAGGTCGGGGCCCAGGAGCGAGGTCGAGGCCCAGGAGAGCGGTCGGGGCCCAGGAGCGAGGTCGGGGCCCAGGAGCGAGGTCGAGACCCAGGAGCGAGGTCAGTGCCCAGGACCGAGGTCGAGGCTCAGGAGCGAGGTCGGGACCCAGGAGCGAGGTCGGGGCCCAGGAGCGAGGTCGAGGCCCAGGAGCGAGGTCGAGGACCCAGGAGCGAGTTCGGGGCCCAGGAGCGAGGTCGGGGCCCAGGACTGAGGTCGGGGCCCAGGAGCGAGGTCGGGGCCCAGGAGCGAGGTCGGGGCCCAGGAGCGAGGACGAGGCCCAGGAGCGAGGACGGGGCCCAGGAGCGAGGTCGGGGCCCAGGAGCGAGGTCGGGGCCCAGGAGCGAGGTCGAGGCCCAGGAGCGAGGACGGGGCCCAGGAGCGAGGTCGAGGCCCAGGAGCGATGACGAGGCCCAGGAGCGAGGTCGGGGCCCAGGACCGAGGTCGGGGCCCAGGAGCGAGGACGAGGCCCAGGAGCGAGGACGGGGCGCAGGAGCGAGGTCGGGGCCCAGGAGCGAGGTCGGGGCCCAGGAGCGAGGTCGAGGCCCAGGAGCGAGGACGGGGCCCAGGAGCGAGGTCGAGGCCCAGGAGCGAGGACGGGGCCCAGGAGCGAGGACGGGGCCCAGGAGCGAGGTCGGGGCCCAGGAGCGAGTTCGAGGCCCAGGAGCGAGGTCGGGGCCCAGGAGCGAGGTCGAGGACCAAGGAGCGAGGTCGGGGCCCAGGAGCGAGGTCGAGGCCCAGGAGCGAGGACGGGGCCCAGGAGCGAGGTCGAGGCCCAGGAGCGAGGACGGGGCCCAGGAGCGAGGACGGGGCCCAGGAGCGAGGTCGGGGCCCAGGAGCGAGTTCGAGGCCCAGGAGCGAGGTCGGGGCCCAGGAGCAAGGTCGAGGACCAAGGAGCGAGGTCGGGGCCCATAAGCGAGGACGGGGCCCAGGAGCGAGGTCGGGGCCCAGGAGCGAGGTCGGGGCCCAGGAGCGAGGTCGGGGCCCGGGAGCGAGGACGAGGCCCAGGAGCGAGGTCGGGGCCCAGGAGCGAGGACGGGGCCCAGGAGCGAGGACGGGGCCCAGGAGCGAGGTCAGGACCCAGGAGCGAGGACGAGGCCCAGGAGCGAGGTCGAGGCCCAGGAGCGAGGACGAGGCCCAGGAGCGAGGACGGGGCCCAGGAGCGAGGACGAGGCCCAGGAGAGAGGTCGGGGCCCAGGAGCGAGGACGGGGCCCAGGAGCGAGGCCGTGGCCCAGGAGCGAGGTTGGAGCCCAGGAGCGAGGTCGAGGCCCAGGAGCGAGGTCGGGGCCCAGGAGCGAGGTCGGGGCCCAGGAGCGAGGTCGAGGACACAGGAGCGAGGTCGGGGCCCAGGAGCGAGGTGGGGCCCAGGAGCGAGGTCGGGGCCCAGGAGCGAGGACGGGGCCCGGGAGGGAGGACGAGGCCCAGGAGCGAGGTCGGGGCCCAGGAGCGAGGACGGGGCCCAGGGGCGAGGACGAGGCCCAGGAGCGAGGACGGGGCCAGGAGCGAGGTCGGGACCCAGGAGCGAGGACGAGGCCCAGGAGCGAGGTCGGGGCCCAGGAGCGAGGTCGGGGCCCAGGAGCGAGGTCGAGGCCCAGGAGCGAGGTCGGGGCCCAGGAGCGAGGTCGGGGCCCAGGAGCAAGGTCGGGGCCCAGGAGCGAGGACGGGGCCCAGGGGCGAGGACGAGGCCCAGGAGCGAAGACGGGGCCCAGGAGCGAGGTCGGGACCCAGGAGCGAGGACGAGGCCCAGGAGCGAGGTCGAGGCCCAGGAGCGAGGAAGAGGCCCAGGAGCGAGGACGGGGCCCAGGAGCGAGGTCGGGGCCCAGGAGCGAGGTCGGGGCCCAGGAGCGAGGTCGAGGCCCAGGAGCGAGGTCGGGGCCCAGGAGCGAGGTCGGGGCCCAGGAGCGAGGTCGGGGCCCAGGAGCGAGTTCGGGGCCCAGGAGCGAGGTCGGGGCCCTGGAGCGAGGTCGAGGCCCAGGAGCGAGGTCGGGGCCCAGGAGTGAGGTCGGGGCCCAGGAGCGAGGTCGGGGCCCAGGAGCGAGGTCGGGGCCCAGGAGCGAGTTCGGGGCCCAGGGGCGAGGTCGGGGCCCAGGAGAGAGGGCGAAGACCCAGGAGCGAGGTCGGGGCCCAGGAGCGAGATCGAGGACCCAGGAGCGAGGTCAGGATATAGGAGCGAGGTCGGGGCCTAGGAACGAGGTCGAGGACCCAGGAGTGAGGTCAGGACCCAGGAGCGAGGTCGAGGCCCAGGAGCGAGGACGGGGCCCAGGGGCGAGGACGAGGCCCAGGAGCGAGGACGAGGCCCAGGAGCGAGGTCGGGACCCAGGAGCGAGGTCAGGACCCAGGAGCGAGGTCGGGACCCAGGAGCGAGGTCGAGGACCAGGAGCGAGGTCGAGGCCCAGGAGCGAGGTCAGGACCCAGGAGCGAGGTCGGGACCCAGGAGCGAGGTCGGGACCCAGGAGCGAGGTCGAGGCCCAGGAGCGAGGTCGGGGCCCAGGAGCGAGGACGGGGCCCAGGAGCGAGGTCGAGGCCCAGGAGCGAGGTCGGGGCCCAGGAGCGAGGTCGAGGCCCAGGAGCGAGGTCGAGGCCCAGGAGCGAGGTCGAGGACCCAGGAGCGAGGTCGGGGCCCAGGAGCGAGGTCGGGGCCCAGGAGCGAGGTCGCGGGCCCAGGAGCGAGGTCGGGGCCCAGGAGCGAGGTCGGGGCCCAGGAGCGAGGTCGAGACCCAGGAGCGAGGACGGGGCCCAGGAGCGAGGACGGGGCCCAGGAGCGAGGTCGAGACCCAGGAGCGAGGACGGGGCCCAGGAGCGAGGACGGGGCCCTGGAGCGAGGTCGAGGCCCAGGAGCGAGTTCGGGGCCCAGGAGCGAGGTCGAGGCCCTGGAGTGAGGTCGGGGCCCAGGAGCGAGACAGGGGCCCAGGAGCGAGGTCGGGGCCCAGGAGTGAGGTCGAGGCCCAGGAGCGAGGTCGGGGCCCAGGAGCGAGGTCGAGGCCCAGGAGCGAGGTCGGGGCCCAGGAGCGAGGTCGGGGCCCAGGAGCGAGGTCAGGGCCCAGGAGCGAGGTCGAGGACCCAGGAGCGAGGTCGAGGCCTAGGAGCGAGGTCGAGGCCCAGGAGCGAAATCGAGGCCCAGGAGCGAGGTCGAGGCCCAGGAGCGAGGTCGGGGCCCAGGAGCGAGGTCGGGGCCCAGGAGCGAGGTCGGGACCCAGGAGCGAGGTCGAGGCCTAGGAGCGAGGTCGAGGCCCAGGAGCGAGATCGAGGCCCAGGAGCGAGGTCGAGGCCCAGGAGCGAGGTCGGGGCCCAGGAGCGAGGTCGAGGCCCAGGAGCGAGGTCGGGGCCCAGGAGCGAGGTCGAGGCACAGGAGCGAGGTCGGGGCCCAGGAGCGAGGACGGGACCCAGGAGCGAGGTCGAGGACCCAGGAGCGAGGTCCGGGCCCAGGGGCGAGGTCGGGGCCCAGGAGCAAGGTCGGGGCCCAGGAGCGAGGTCGGGGCCCAGGAGCGAGGTCGGGGCCCAGGAGCGAGGTCAAGGCCCAGGAGCAAGGACGGGGCCCAGGAGCGAGGTCGAGGCCCAGGAGCGAGGTCAGGGCCCAGGAGCGAGGTCGAGGACCCAGGAGCGATGTCGATGTCCAGGAGCGAGGTCGGGGCCCAGCAGCGAGGACGAGGTCCAGGAGCGAAGTCGGGGCCCAGGAGCGAGGTCGAGGCCCAGGAGCGAGGTCGGGGCCCAGGAGCGAGGACGAGGTCCAGGAGCGAGGTCGGGGCCCAGGAACGAGGACGGGGCCCAGGGGCGAGGACTGGGCCCAGGAGCGAGGTCGAGGCCCAGGAGCGAGGACGAGGTCCAGGAGCGAGGTCGGGGCCCAGGAGCGAGGATGGGGCCCAGGGGCGAGGACTGGGCCCAGGGGCGAGGACGGTGCCCAGGAGCGAGGACGAGGCCCAGGAGCGAGGTCGGGGCCCAGGAGCGAGGACGAGGCCCAGGAGCGAGGACAGGGCCCAGGAGCGAGGACGAGGTCCAGGAGCGAGGTCGGGGCCCAGGAGCGAAGTCGAGGCCCAGGAGCGAGGTCGAGGCCCAGGAGCGAGGTCGCGGGCCCAGGAGCGAGGACAGGGCCCAGGAGCGAGGACGAGGTCCAAGAGCGAGGTCGGGGCCCAGGAGCGAGGTCGGGACCCAGGAGCGAGGTCGAGGCCCAGGAGCGAGGACGGGGCCCAGGAGCGAGGTCGGGGCCCAGGAGCGAGGACGGGACCCAGGAGCGAGGTTGAGGCCCAGGGGCGAGGACAGGGCCCAGGAGCGAGGTCGAGGCCCAGGAGCGAGGACGGGGCCCAGGAGCGAGGACGAGGCCCAGGAGCGAGGACAGGGCCCAGGAGCGAGGTCGAGGCCCAGGAGCGAGGTCGAGGCCCAGGAGCGAGGTCGCGGGCCCAGGATAGAGGACAGGGCCCAGGAGCGAGGACGAGGTCCAAGAGCGAGGTCGGGGCCCAGGAGCGAGGTCGGGACCCAGGAGCGAGGTTGAGGCCCAGGAGCGAGGACGGGGCCCAGGAGCGAGGTCGGGGCCCAGGAGCGAGGACGGGACCCAGGAGCGAGGTCGAGGCCCAGGGGCGAGGACAGGGCCCAGGAGCGAGGACGAGGCCCAGGAGCGAGGTCGGGGCCCAGGAGCGAGGACGAGGCCCAGGAGCGAGGACAGGGCCCAGGAGCGAGGACGAGGTCCAGGAGCGAGGTCGGGGCCCAGGAGCGAGGTCGAGGCCCAGGAGCGAGGTCGAGGCCCAGGAGCGAGGTCGCGGGCCCAGGAGCGAGGACAGGGCCCAGGAGCGAGGACGAGGTCCAAGAGCGAGGTCGGGGCCCAGGAGCGAGGTCGGGACCCAGGAGCGAGGTCGAGGCCCAGGAGCGAGGACGGGGCCCAGGAGCGAGGTCGGGGCCCAGGAGCGAGGACGGGACCCAGGAGCGAGGTCGAGGCCCAGGGGCGAGGACAGGGCCCAGGAGCGAGGTCGAGGCCCAGGAGCGAGGACGGGGCCCAGGGGCGAGGACGAGGCCCAGGAGCGAGGACGGGGCCCAGGAGCGAGGTCGGGGCCCAGGAGCGAGGTCGAGGCCCAGGAGCGAGGACGGGGCCCAGGAGCGAGGATGAGGCCCAGGAGCGAGGACAGGGCCCAGGAGCGAGGTCGAGGCCCAGGAGCGAGGACGGGGCCCAGGGGCGAGGACGGGGCCCAGGAGCGAGGTCGGGGCCCAGGAGCGAGGTCGAGGCCCAGGAGCGAGGACGGGGCCCAGGAGCGAGGATGAGGCCCAGGAGCGAGGACGGGGCCCAGGAGCGAGGACGGGGCCCAGGAGCGAGGACGGGGCCCAGCAGCGAGGACGGGGCCCAGGAGCGAGGTCGGGGCCCAGGAGCGAGGACGAGGCCCAGGAGCGAGGTCGAGGACCCAGGGGCGAGGTCGAGGACCATGGGGCGAGGTCGAGGCCCAGGGAAGGTGCGGCACGGTCCAACAGCGAGGTCGGGAGGACCACACTGCATCCTACGAAACCCAGGCAGAGAGGACCTGCGGGAAGGAGGGAGGAGGACAGTAGCAGTATGTTTGTGTGTGTGTGCTAGGCCGATGTAGCAGAGCCTGGTCTCCAATCGTCTTGGATCCCCTTGCCATTGGACCGTGTGGTAGCTGGTGTGCAACGGCCACCCCACGTTAAAAGAATTCACGCACAGGCATCTTCCTCCCTTTAAAATGAAGTTCAGGGCCTGGAACGTCAGGACCCTCATGGACAACCCCAACAGTGACAGACCGGAACGCCGTACTGCTATCGTTGCCCGGGAGCTCAGACGCTTTGACATTGACATCGCCGCTCTAAGTGAGACCCGGCGGGCAGGGGAAGGCCAGCTCAAGGAGCAAGGCGGTGGCTACACCTTCTTCTGGAAAGGCAAAGCTGAAGAAGAATGCCGCCTCCATGGGGTAGGCTTCGCCATAAAAAATGAGCTAGTTGTTCGTTTCAGAGACTCCCCTTACGGAATAAACGAACGCCTCATGACTGGAAGCCACAGACGAGACCAAAGAGGAATTTTACTCCAGCCTCGAACAATCCCTGTCCTGAGTCCCAACGGGCGACAAGCTGATCCTCCTTGGCGACTTCAACGCCAGAGTTGGAAAGGACACAGACCTCTGGGGAGGTGTGATTGGCAGAGAGGGGGTAGGGAAAACCAACTTCAACAGTACCCTCTTCCTGAAGAAATGCTTAGAACATAACCAACACCTTGTTCCGTCAGAGAGACAAGGACAAGGCTCCATGGCAACATTCTTGCTCCAAGCACTGCCATCTGCTGGACTACATCATCATCCGAGCGAGGGACCACAAGGACGTCCGCATCACCCGCGCCATGACAGGAGCTGATGACTGCTGGACAGACCACCGCCTAATCCGCTCTGTCATCTCCATCAATGTAGCCCCAAAACAGCGGCGGCAGCAGAATCAATGCCGCAGGAAAATAAAGACCCCGCCAAGAAAGCCCTATTCAGCCTGCGCCTCACAAACAACCTGACGACTCCCAGTGATGCAGAGACACAGAGTGCCCACAGCGCCTGGTCTGCACTCAAGGCCTCCATAATCAGCACCTGTGAAGAGACGCTCAGTCACTCGACCAGGAAACACCAAGGCTGGTTCGACGAGAATGACCAGGAGATCCAGGAGCTAATAAGCCGCAAGCGCAAGGCATTCCTGATCTGGAAACAGCAACAGAACTTGAGAGCTAGAAAGCAGCTCTACAGATGCCTGAAGGCCAAAGCCCAACAAAAAACTCGCAACCTAAAGAACAGATGGTGGGTGGAGAAAGCGCAGGAGATCCAGCAGCTAGCCGACAACCACGACGTGCATGGATTCTTTAGTGCAGTCAAGACCATCTACGGCCCAAGCACCCAAGGCCCTTCCCCACTGCGGGCCAAGAACGGAGAGGGACTCATCAAGGACAGAGAGGCAGTCACTGCCCGCTGGAAGGAGCACTTCGAAGATCTCCTTAACCGAGACTCTGTCTTCGATGCGAGTGTCCTCAACTCCATCCCGCAGCATGCTACCTGCCACCAACTCAGCACAAACCCAGCCCAGCATGAGGTTGAAAAGGCCATCCAACAACTGAAGAACAACAAGGCCTCAGGGCCAGACGGAATCCCCGCCAAGGCACTAAAGCATGACGGAGAAGCACTATCGGTACAAATACATGAACTCATTTCTGTTATTTGGAAGGAGGAGAGCATGCCAGGGGATCTCAGACGCCGTAATCGTGACCATCTTCAAGAAAGGTGACAAGTCCGATTATGGTAATTACAGAGGATGTCTGCCACAGGGAAAGTCATCACAAGAATCCTCCTCAATTGCCTCCTCCCAGTGGCTGAAGAGCTCCTCCCAGAGTCGCAATGCGGATTCCGCCCACTAAGGGGCACAATGGACATGATCTTCACTGCGCATCAACTACAAGAGAAATGCAGGGAACAGCACCAACCACTGTACATGGCCTTCTTTGACCTCACAAAGGCCTTTAACACTGTCAACCGTGAGGGATTATGGAGTGTCCTCCCCAAATTCGGCTGCCCTCAAAAGTTTGTCACCATCCTCCGCCTGCTTCACGACGACATGCAAGCCATGATCCTGACCAACGGATCCACCACAGACCCAATCCACGTACGGACCAGGGTCAAGCAAGGCCGTGTCATTGCACCAACGCTCTTCTCGATCTTCCTTGCTGCAATGTTCCATCTCACCCTCAGTAAGCTCCCCACTGGAGTGGAGCTAATTTACAGAACAAACGGGAAACTGTTCAACCTCCGTCGCCCCCAGTCCAGATCCAAGGTTGTCCCATCCTCTGTCATCGAATTACAGCATGCAGACGATGCTTGCATCTGCGCACACTCGGAGGTCGAACTCCAAACCATCGTCAACACCTTCACCGAAGCGTACAAAAGCATGGGCCTTACACTAAACATCTGTATGACAAAGGTCCTCTACCAACCTGCCCCTGCCACACAGTACTGCCCCCTGATTATCAAAATTCACGACGAGGCCTTGGACAACGTGAACCACTTTCTGTTGCATCTTGACCGAACAGTAATGAATAGAGGAGACGGAATGTACCTTTTACTATTTACTGAGTAAATGGGTGGACATTACAGCACATTGTCTGCATGGCAGAACCCGAAACTGAAAGTGAAAGTCAAAGTAAAACCGAGCCCCCCAGCACCCCCTTCAGGTAACACCCGGGAACTGGGACAAACTTCATTGAAGCAAAACTCAAAACACAACACTCCTTTCCCCCAGATAAAACCCCTTAGTCCTCCAGGCATCTGGGACGGAATCTAACCCGACTTGAGCGCCGCTGGACAGGCATAGTCGGGGTGCCACTGCTAGCCGCAGGAAAACCTTCCTCCGTGGCTGATGACTCCGTGACACCCTCTGTCGATGTGGCTTCCATCGTTGTTGCAGGAAGCAGGCCGTCACTGCCTGGCAGAGGTGGCGGAGACAATGGCCTAGCCTGTGACGTCTCTGTTACTCTCACCGGAGTACGACCCCGTAGCTGGTCTACGTGGCGTCTGTGTAGCTGGCCATCAGGTGTACGGGCGCTGTACGACAGGGGACCCGTGGCCTGCTCCACCACGGCAGGCATCCATTTGTCTCCTCCTGCATAGCAACGGGCAAACACAGTCTCTGATGGCTCAAACTGCCTGGCGGTGCCCTGGTGCTTCTTAGCCAGCTCCTCTTGCTTTGTGTGCATCTCATCCCTGTAGTCCGGGTGTAGCCGGTCCAGTGCAGTCGCCAGCCGACGACCCATCAGCATCTCGGCAGGACTCTTCCCCGTTGCTGAGTTTGGTGTGGTATGCTGTGATAACAGGAACCTGGCCAATCTGGTTTGCCAGTCCCCCACCGATATCCTCACCAGTGCCTCTTTTGTGGTTTGCACCATCCTCTCTGCCTGCCCGTTAGAGGAGGGGTGATAGGGCGCTGTGGTCACGTGGCGGATCCAGTTTCTGCCTGCAAAAGCCTTGAACTCCGCTGACGTGAAGGCTGCTCCATTGTCCGAAACCAGCACGTCGGGGACCCCATGTGTGGCAAACAGCAAACGCAACGCGTTGATCACTGCACTGGATGTCATTGAGCTCATGATAGCCACCTCCAGCCATTTCGAATGAGAATCCACCACTATCAGAAAGACCTTCCCCTGAAATGGCCCTGCAAAGTCAATGTGGAGTCTTGACCATTTGCGAGTGGTCCACTCCCAGGGGTGAAGGGGAGCCTTGGATGGGCTATGGCGAGTCAGCTGACATGTCTCACAGCTCTTTACCACCTCCTCCGCGTCTCGGTCCAACCCCGGCCACCAGACGTAGCTTCTCGCCAACGCCTTCATACGCACAATCCCAGGGTGTGAGTCATGCAGCATTTTCAGCACCTCCTCTCTTGCGGCAGCAGGAACCACCACACGGCTTCCCCAGAGCACGCAGTTCTTGTGTACAGACATTTCATGGCGCCTCTGAACGAAGGGCTTGAAATGCTCCTCCTGGACCTCAGAGGGCCAGCCATGCAGCAGCCAGCGTAGCACCCGTGATAAGACTGGATCTTTCTGTGTGAGGCTGCCAATCCGCTGGGCATGGAGTGGGGCCTCCGGAACCTCCTCCAGTAGTAGCACCTCCAGGGGTGGTGGCGTCTCAGCCATCGGCCGGTTCAAAGGCAAGCGACTCAGAGCATCAGCATTAGCCAGCATCTTCCCAGGCCTGTAGCAAAGTTCATAACTGTAGGCCCCCAACATCAGGCTCCACCGAAGCATACGCGGTGATATGATCTGGGGCATGGGCTTGGAGTGATGCAAGAGCCCCAAGAGTGGCTTGTGGTCTGTGTAGATGATGAACTGTCTCCCTAACAGGTACTGGCTGAACTTTTTTACCCCAAATATGATGGCTAGGGCCTCCTTGTCAATCTGGGCGTAATTACGTTCTGTTGTTGAGAGTGTTCTTGAGGCAAAACTGATAGGCGCTTCCTGGCCATCTGGCTCTATGTGACCCAACAGAGCTCCCAGCCCATATGGTGAGGCATCACACACCAACACCAATGGCTTGTTTTCATCATAGTGTGCCAGAACCTTATCTGCTTGTAGCAGTTCCTTTGCCTGTCTGTAGGCTGTTTCATGAGCTGAGGTCCAGTTCCACACTGTTGCTTGGTCTAACAGCCTGTGCAGTGGCTCTAAGATTGTGGCTTTGCCCTTGAGAAAACAACTGTAGAAGTTTAACAGTCCGAGGAATGCCTGCAGTTCGGTCTTGTTCTTGTGGGTGGGAGCGCTCCTGATAGCCTCCACCTTCTCCGTAGTCGGATGCACACCGTCTTTGTCCACTCGGAATCCCAAGAACTCCACCCCATTGGCAGCGAACACACATTTCTCCTTCTGAAGGCGTAGTCCTACCTCAGCCAGCCGGCGTAATACTTCCTGCAGCCGCTCATCATGGGCTTCCTGTGTCTTGCCTGTAATCAGTATGTCATCCAAGTAAGGCTGAACTCCCGGAACACCAGCCAACAGGGTGTCCATGAACCTCTGAAAGATTGCCACAGCCGTAGACACCCCACACTGAAGCCTTGTGGCCCGGAAAAGTCCTTTGTGGGTGTTGATTGTCAACAGCTCGGCTGACTCTTCATCCAGGACCAGTTGCTGGTATGCTTGCTTGAGATCCAGCTTGGTGAACAGAGTGCCTCCAGCCAGTGTTGAAAACAGCTCTGTAACTGTTGGTAAGGGATACACATCTGGTAACACAGCAGTATTAACTGTACATCTGTAATCTCCACAGATTTGCAGGCCCCCATCCTTCTTTGCAATGGGCACGATAGGGGTGGCCCAACGGGAGTTCTTCACTGGCAAGAGAACCCCTTGGTTCACCAGCTTATCCAGGGCCGCATCCACCTTCTTGCGCAATGCAAAAGGAACTGGTCGCGCCTTGAAGAACTTAGGCGCTACCCCTGGGTCCACTTCGATTGAGACTGGCGGTCCCCGACAGGCCCCGAACTCACCAAAAACCTCTTCATAGTTCTCCAACATAGGCGTTATGGGCTGTCGCTGTACCGTGTGTACTCCTGTTACTTCAATACTGAGGGGCTCAAACCAATCTCTGCCCAGCAGGCTTGTGCCCTGCCCTGCCACCACATAAAGTGGAAGTGTGTCCTTGACTTCCTGATACTTAACTTCCACATGAATCATACCCAGCACCTGGAGTTGAGCTTGGGACCACTGCCGTAGCACGCCACTGACCTGAGCCATCGCCGGGGGTTCACTTGGCCACAGCCTATTGTAAGTCTCTTCACTTATCAACGAACACGCTGAGCCTGAATCCACCTCCATGCAGAGTGGTGCCCCATTCATGATCACATTTGCCGTGTATCCCCACCGTCCGTGGGGTAGCTGCTCAGCTTCCGTGGTATACACTGTGCACTCATCGTTGTCCTCCAGTGTCAGGGTGTGTGTCTGCAATGCTTGTGTTGGCTCTGCTGCAGCAGCCTGAGCTTTCTTCATGCAGACACGAGCTATGTGTCCTCTTTTCTTACAGAAATGACATACCGCTGACACAAATTTGCATGTAGTGGAACCATGGAGAGCCCCACAGCGGAAACATTTTCTTCCTGTCTCTTTAGTTGCCTCCATGTCTCTCGCAGCAGCAGCTGCGTGTGTGGTCTTGTGCACCTCCTCGGTGGCCTGAAATGGTGCTGCCTCTACGGAGCATATGTGTATTCATCGATGCAGCCTCTGCTGCTAAAGCCTTCTCCTCGGCCAGCCGGAACGTCAGGGCCTTCTCCGCTAACAGCTGTCTCTGCAATGCCGAGTCCAGCACTCCACACACAATCCGATCATGGAGCATATTGTCTAAATGGTCACCAAAATTACAATGTAATGAACGTTTCCTCAACTCAGCAATGTAACTTGAAATAGATTGTCCAGGCTGTTGTTTACAATTGTGAAAATGGAAACGCTGCACAATCTCTGAGGGTTTTGGGTTAAAATGTTTCTGCAGCTTCTCAATCAAATCAGCATAATCCACCTCACTAGGTTTACGAGGAGCCACCAATGAACGCAGGACGGAGTAAGTAGCAGCTCCGCATACACTTAGCAACACTGAGTGCTTCTTCTCTTTGTCAATATTATTGGCCTCAAAGAAACACCCCAGTCTTTCTGCGTATTCCTCCCATGAACTGTCCTTATCCCCAGAGAACTCTTCAATACGTCCCAAGGTCGTCATAGTTTTAATGTGCACTGTCCCTTTAAGATCCACGGACTTTTTTCTTTTTTAAAAAAAAATTCTTTTTCTCCTCCGGCCAGAGTTATGGTAGCTACACTCGCGGTAGTTGCCTGGCCTGCACAATACTCTGTCTGCCGTCTATGTCGCAGCTAGCCAACTATCAAAATGCCGTTGATGTTGCTAGCCGAGTGGCCCGCTCATCGCAATTTCCAATATCACGGCTGTAGGTTCGCATGTCTATCTCCGTCCTTCTAGAGAGTTCAACAGCCGCCTCGTCGCCAGTATTGCATCTTGACCGAATAGTAATGAATAGAGGAGACGGAATGAACCTTTTACTATTTACTGAGTAAATGGGTGTACATTACAGCACATTGCCTGCATGGCAGAACCCGAAACTGAAAGTGAAAGACAAAGTAAAACCGAGCCCCCCAGCACCCCCTTCAGGTAACACCCAGGAACTGGGACACACTTCATTGAAGCAAAACTCAAAACACAACACTTTCCATACCTCAGCAGCCTACTGCCAACAAGGGCAGATGTCAATGATGAAGTCCAACACCACCTTCAGTGTGCCAGTGCAACCCTCGGTCGCCTGAGGAAGAGAGTGTTTGAAGACCAGGACCTCAAACCCGGCACTAAGCTCATGGTCTACAGAGGAGCAGTGATAACCGCCCTGCTGTATGCCTCAGAGACATGGACCATGTACAGCAGGCACCTCAAAGCACTGGAAAGGTACCACCAACGCTGCCTCTGCAAGATCCTGCAAATCCATTGGCAGGATAGGCGCACCAACATCAGAGTTCTCGCTCAGGCCAACATCCCCAGCATCAAAGCTTTGACCACGCTCAATCAGCGCCGATGGACGAGTCACATTGTCCTCATGCCCGATATGAGACTCCCGAAACAAGCGCTCGACTCGGAGATCCGACACGGCAAGAGAGCCCCAGGTGGGCAGAGGAAATGCTTCAAGGACACCCTCAAAGCCTCCTTGAAAAAGTGTAACATCCCCACCGACACCTGGGAATCCCTGGCCCAAGATCGCACAAAGTGGAGGAGAAGCATCCGGGAAGGCACCGAACACCTCGAGTCTCTTCGCCTTGAGCAAGCGGAAGCCAAGCGCAGGTAGCACAAGGAGCGCACGTCAACCCAAGCACCCCACCCACCCGCCCCTTCAACCACCGTCTGCCCCACCTGTGACAGAGACTGTAGGTCCCGCATTGGACTCATCAGTCACCTGAGAACTCATTTTCAGTGTAGAAGCAAGTCATCCTCGGTTCTGACGGACTGCCTAAGAAGAAGAAGTGGGAGGAAGGAGTTTCAGTTCATGGGGCACTGGCACCAGTACTGGGGAAAGAGGGAGCTGTTCCATTGGGAACAGTGTCCTGGCGAATCTAATAACTAGGGCAGTCGGCAGGGCTTTAAACTAATGAAGGGGGGGGGTGGGAGGATTCAGGAAAGAGTAAATTTAAAAGCAGCGAGAGAAATGTCAAGGCTTTAGCGCAGAGTACAGTTTTGGGTAAAAATAAGCAGAGTGGGTCAGGAAGGGACAGAGAGAGTAACAAAGGTAATAGGGCATCAGTGACTAAGGTGACATCAGGGAAAAATAGAAATAAGTCTAAGCTAAAGGCACTACATCTGAATGTGCGAAGCATTCGCAACAAATTAGATGAATTAATAGCGCAGATAGCAGAGTCATTGTCATTGAATATATTCAAGGTGGGGATAGACAGATATTTGAGCTACAGGGGAGTCGAGGTTTATGGGAAGCGGGCGGGAAAGTGGAGTTGAGGCCAAGATCAGATCAGCCATGATCTTATTGAATGGCGGAGCAGGCTCGAGGGGGCAAATGGCCGACGTCTGCTCCTACGTCTTATGTTCTTATTATAGGAATAAATGGGTTTGATTTAATAGCCATTACAGCGACATGGTTGTAGAGTGACCAAGGTTGGGAACTAAATATTCCAGGATATTTGAGTTTTGGAAGAGACAGGCAGAATGGAAAAGGAGGCGGGGTAGCCCTGATCTTGGCTAGAAAAAAAAAATGTAGCATCAGTTTGGGTGGAGCTATGAAACAACAAGGGGCAGAAAACATTAGTGGGAGTAGTCTATAGACCCCCTAACAGTGATTGTAGTGTCGGGCAGAGTATAAATCAGGAAACTAGAGATGCATGTAACAAGGATAATATAGCAATCATGGGGGACTTTATCTTTCATGTAGACTGGGCAAACAAAATTTGCAGAAATAGTGCAGAGGAAGAGTTCATGGAATGCATTCAAGATAGTTTTCTAGATCAGTACATCAAGGAACCTACAAGGGGATTGGCTATTTGAGATCTAGTACTGTGCAAGGTGACAGGGTTAATTAATAACCTTGTAGTAAAGGAGCCTCTGGGGAACAGTGATCATAATATGATAGAATTTTATGTTGAGTTTGAGAGTGATTTAGGTAAGTCTGAAACTAGGGTCCTAAACCTGAACAAAGCAAACTACATAGGTACGAGAGGTGAGTTGGCAAAGGTAGGTTGGGAAACTAGGTTAAAAGATATGACAGTAGAAAAGCAATGGCAAACATTTAAAGAAATAATTCATGATTCGCAATGAATATACATTCCCTTAAGGAATAAAAACACCACGGGAAAAATGGTCCAACTGTGGCTAACAAGAGAAATTAAAGATAGTGTTAGATTAAAGGAAGAGGCCTATAATGTTGCCAAAAAGAATAGTAAGCCTGGAAATTGGGGGGATTTTAGATTTCAACAAAGGAGGACCAAGAAATTGATAAAGAAAGGGAAAATAGAATGAGAGTAAACTAGTAAGAGACATAAAAACAGACTGTAAAAGCTTCTATAGATATGTAAACAGGTAAAGATTAATTAAAGTAAATGTGGGTCCCTTACAGGCTGAGACAGGAGACATTATAATGCTGAATAAGAAAATGGCAGAGAAATTAAACAAATACTTTCTGCCTGTCTTCACGTAAGACACAAATCATTCCTGAAATAGTGGCGAACCAAGGGTCTAGCAAGAATGAGGAACTGAAAGAAATTAGCATCAGTAAAAAAAAATACTGGAGATATTAATGGGACTGAAAGCCGATAAACCCCATGGACCTGATGGCTTACATCCTAGGGTTTTAAAAGATGTGGCTATAGAGATAGTGAATGCATTGGTTGTCATCTTCCAAAATTCCACAGATTCTAGAACGGTTCCTGCGGATTGGAAGGTGGCAAATGTAACCCCACTACTTAAGAAAGGAGGGAGAGAGAAAACGGAACTACAGACCAGTTAGCCTGACATCAGTAGTAGGGAAATGTTAGAATCTATTATTAAGGACGTGGTAACAGGTTACTTAGAAAATAATAATAGGATTGGGCAGAGTCAACTCGGATTTATGAAAGGGAAATCGTGTTTGATAAATCTGTTAGTGTTTTTTGAGGTTGTAACTAGCAGAATAGATAAGGGAGAACCAGTGAATGTGGTGTATTTGGATTTTCAGAAGGCATTTGTTAAGGTGCCACAAAGAGGTTATCAAACAAAATTAGGGCTCATGGGATTGGGGGTAATGGATTGAGGATTGGTTAATGGACAGAAAACAGAGAATAGGAATAAACGGGTCATTTTCGGGTTGACAGGCTGTAACTAGTGGGGTACCGCAAGGATCAGTGACTTGGGCCTCAGCTATTCACAATCCACATCAATGATTTGGATGAGGGGACCAAATGTAATATATCCAAGTTTGCTGATGATACAAAGCTGGGTGGGAATGTAAGTTGTGAGGAGGATGCAAGGAGGCTTCAAGGGGATATAGACGGGCTAAGTGAATGGGCAAGAACATGGCAAATGGAATATAATGTGGAGAAATGTGAAGTTATCCACTTTGGTAGGAAAAATAGAAAAGCAGAGTATTTTTTAAATGGTGAGAGATTGGGAAATGTTGGTGTTCAGAGGGACCTGGGTGTCCTTGTACACGAATCACTTAAAGTTAACATGCAGGTACAGCAAGCAATTAGGAAAGCAAATGGTATGTTGGCCTTTATTACAAGAGGATTTGAGTATAAGAGTAAAGACGTCTTACTGCAATTATATAGGGCCCTGGTGAGACCACACCTGGAGTATTGTGTACAGTTTTGGTCTCCTTACCTAAGGAAGGATATACTTGCCATAGCGGGAGTGCAACGAAGGTTCACCAGACTGGTTCCTGGGATGGGGGGATTGTCCTATGAGGAGAGATTGAGTAGACTAGGCCTATATTCTCTAGAGTTTAGAAGAATGAGAGGTGATCTCATTGAAACATACAAAATTCTTACAGGACTTGACAGGGTAGATGCAGGGAGGATGTTTCCCCTGGCTGGGGAGTCTAGAACTGTTAAGTCTGTGTGTTATAGTGAGAATTACTACACAGACCACAAGAGTAAATTCAACAGGTCTTTACTGGTGGGAGGTCGGACTATACTGAATACAATATTATTACACTGTGCTTATATACTGGTGTGGTCACCACTGGTATTACGTATACAGCAGCCAAAGAAAGTAGTACCTTTCTTAAGGTGGACCAGGCTTAAGTTCTCTTAAGGTGGAACAGGTTACATACACCACAAGAACCAGGGGTCACAGTCTCAGAATAAGGGGTCGGCCATTTAGGACTGAGATGAGGAGAAATTTCTTCACTCAGAGGGTGGTGAATCTTTGGAATTCTCTACCCCAGAGGGCTGTGGAGGCTCAGTCGTTGAGTATATTCAAGACAGAGATCGATAGATTTTGGGATGTTAAGAGAATCCAGGGATATGGGGATCGGGCAGGGAGGTGGAGTTGAGGCAGAAGATCAGCCATGATCATACTGAATGGTGGAGCAGGCTCGAGGGGCCGAATGGTCTAATGCTGCTCCTATTTCTTATGTTTTTGCACTGAGGCCTTTGTGTATGCAGGACTCAGTTGACTAACCTCCCCCACACAGGAAGCTTGTGTGCTGAGTGTTACTTTCTGATGTTATTTCACAGCCCATCTCCCCACATCAGCAAAATTACACATTCTGTTTATCAAACAGTTCTCGTTCTCAGAAGTCAAGCGTTTTCTATAATTATTCAGTTTATCGTCATCACAGTCAATGTTAGGAAATCTTCCTGAACACATTGCTGACTCCCCACAAACTCTAACCGCGCATTTCCTCTCTGAGAGTGATCACAAGGTTTGTAGAGAATCAGACAAGGGCAGTACGTGTCCATTAGAAGGAAGTCATCACCACCTCACAAAACAGTAAATAGTCTCATTTAATCTCCTCCCACAGCCCATGTACACTCTCCCCTATCACAGACTCTCCCCACCCATTTAATCTCCTCCCACAGTCAATGTACACTCTCCCCTATCACAGACTCTCCCTGTGGTGTATGTAACCTGTTCCACCTTAAGAGAACTGCCTTAAGAGATGTACTACTTTCTCTTGGCTGCTGTATACTGTAATACCGGTGGTGACCACACCGGTATATAAGTGTTGTGTAGGGATTTGCTGGGCAGTTCAACCCTGACCTCCGAATAGTAAAGACCTGTTAAAAGTTATTCTTGTTGTCTGTGTCCAGTGATTGATCATACGCATAACTGGGACACACAGACTCAACAGTGGCGACGAGTCCGATCTTACCCTGCGGCAGTTTTACATCCAAGGCAGCTTCGTCCTCAGAACAGGCGTCGAGAAGCGGCATCCGCCCTCATCATCCTGCTGAGCACCATCGCACGGGAGGCATCGAGAACCCGGATTAAAAAGAAAAAAAAAAAAAAAAATTCTGACCACGAAGCCCTCCATCAGCGACAGGCAGTGATCATCCCTTCTACCACGGTGGTGGGTAAGCCGATCAGCGACACGAGCAGAAAGTCGGCCGCGTTGGCTGTGGAGTAGGGGAGGGAAAACGGAGGAATAAGGGCGGAGAACTCGACCACGGCCGGTTAAAAGGGCCGGGCTGCAATCGAGGCCGAGAGGCGCAGCGACTGGGGCAGCTTAATGCACGAGAGCCGCGGAGAACTCAAACGCAGCCGGTGTAAAGGACCGGGCTGCAAGCGGGGCTGCGAGGCAAAGCAATGTCGGGGAATTGAGAACTGCTGGGGAGGCGAGAACGGCAGCAGCAAGGCAATCGCCATTGCAGCCAGCGGGGGAAGAAGGCAAACGCGGGAATCCGCCATTGTAGTCGGCGGGGGAAGAAGACGAGCGCGGGAAAGACTGCCAAGTGCGGGAAGCCGCCATTTTAGTAGGCGGGGGAAGACGACAAGCGCGGGAAGCCGCCATTTTGAAAAAAATAAAATAAATTTTAAACTTGCAAGGATGCCTAAACATGGGAACATTAATACCTTTGATAGCGATATCGAAGATTGGACCACGTATGTAGAACGCATGGAAGTTTATTGTAAAGCAAATAAGGTACCAGATGATGAGAAAGCACGAACCTTATTAAGCTCAATGGGTGCGAAGACATACGGGCTATTGAAGCACCTTCTATCACCAGATAAACCGACGGATCAGACTTTCGCGAATATTGTTACTGTCCTGAAAAATCATTTAAACCCCACGCCACTGATGATAGCGGAACGATTTAAGTTTTACAGAAGAACGCAGCTGAAAGACGAAAGCAACGCTGAATTTTTAATTGAACTGCGTAAGCTATCAAAGTACTGTCAGTTTGGAACAGGACTAGCAGATGCGCTGAGAGATAAATTTGTGTGTGGATTGTTAAAGGAAGGAACACAAAAGCGACTGCTTGAGGAGAATGATCTTACGCTTGATAAAGCTGTCACTATTGCAGCATCGCACGAAGCCGCAGCGAGAGGCACGGCGGAAATGCAGCTACGGTCACCGGAACTCAGCACCAATCAAATGGTCTTGGGTACAGTAAAATGTTATCATTGTGGAAAGACAACGCACGATCAGAACCAGTGCTGGTTCAAAATTCAGGAATGCAGAAAATGTGGCAGGCTTGGTCACATAGCTAAAGTATGCCGGTCAGGAAAGAAGACCAGCAACAAAAAGTCACCGCAGGAAAAGTACAGAAAGGTACACAAGGTGACAGAGAACAGTGCGAACGAACAGAAGTCAGATTCAGACTCCAGCAGTAATGAACTGGGTAGTCTAAGCGTACACAATGTTGGTAAGGAAGCAGACCTCCAAACAATTTGGGTCACACTTCAGATAGCAGGAGTCCAAGTGAAGATGGAATTGGACACTGGATCGGCATTGACGGTCATGAATAAGCAAGATTACAAAAGGTTATTCCCACATATTCCCCTACGGGATACGGAGATTGTATTGAAAACATACACGGGGCAAAGAGTATACCCCATCGGGAAGATAGAGGTAAAGGTGGTCCACAAGGGCAAAGAAAGCCGAGGAATGGACTTATATGTGCTACCTGAGGGAGGTCCACCACTACTGGGACGGGAGTGGATTAGGAAAATAAATATGGACTGGCATTCCTTAAAAGCACTAACGGTAGATTCCGGTAAAAAAGATGTCAAACCTAAACGATTGTCCAGAATATTGGACGATGCTAAAGAGGTGTTCCAACAGGGACTGGGAACACTGAGAGGAATTACGGCAAATATCAAGGTTGAAGAACATGCAAACCCGAAATTTTTCAAAGCCAGACCGATACCTTATGCGATACGACCTGCTGTAGAAGCTGAGCTGGAAGGGCTAGAACGTTCAGGAGTACTGTCTAAGGTAGACTGGAGTGAGTGGGCCACGCCCATTGTTCCCGTCATGAAGCGTTCATCGAGCAACAAGCCGGGGGAACCGGGGAAGGTTCGCATCTGTGGAGATTTCAAGATCACTGTTAATCCGGTGCTTCACACGGTGCAGTATCCGCTTTCGCGGATTGAGGATATCTTCGCTTCGTTGTCTGGCGGGAAACACTTCACCAAGATAGACCTGGCGCAGGCGTACTTACAGATGGAAGTTGAGGAAGAGTCACGCCAGTATCTCACGATCAACACGCATAGAGGCTTGTACCGGTATAATAGACTGGTTTTTGGAGTGGCATCGGCTCCAGCAATTTGGCAGAGGGCCATGGAGCAGGTATTACAGGGAATTCCAGGCACACAATGTTACCTGGACGATATTCTGATTACAGGAGATGATGACGAGGAACACCTTGCAAATTTGGAACTGGTGCTCACCAGATTGAAAGAATATGGACTTCGAGTTAATCGCCAGAAATGTGAGTTCTTTCAGAAGCGGTTCTCGTACTGTGGTCATGTCATTGACCAGGAGGGGTTTCATAAGTCTCCTGACAAGATCGAAGCTGTTGTGAAGGCTTCCCAGTTGAGGTCGTTCCTAGGGTTGATTAACTATTACCATAAGTTTCTGCCAAATTTATCCACGGTGCTGCACCCGCTGAACGCTCTTTTGCAGAAGGGAGTACCATGGAAGTGGAGCGAAGACTGTAAGAGGGCCTTTCGCAAAAGCAAGGCATTGATCACCTCAGAGGAAGTGTTGGCTCACTTCAACCCAACGCTGCCTATTCATTTGGCTTGTGATGCTTCTCCATATGGTATTGGGGCAGTACTCTCACACAAGTTGCCAAATGGCCTGGAGAGGCCAGTCGCGTTCGCATTCAGATCATTGACCTCCGCTGAGCGCAACTATGCTCAGATAGATAGGGAGGCTCTCAGCCTTGTGTGGGGAGTAAAGAAGTTTAATCATTACCTGCAGGGCCAAAAGTTTACGCTTCTGACAGACCACCAGCCGTTGGTATCCATTTTTAACCCTAAGAAGGGTGTTTCGGTGATGACAGCACAGAGACTCCAGAGATGGTCCCTTTTCCTAGGGGCACATCAATATCAGATTGAATTCAAAGGTACAAAGCAGCATGGTAATGCTGATGGGCTGTCGCGCCTGCCACTACCTACAGAGGAGGAGGCACCGACGGTTGACCCTGTTGAGTTATTTCACTCGACCATCATCGAATGTTTACCAGTCACCAATGCAAGTATTGAAAGAGAAACCAGGAACGACCCGACACTGTCCCGGGTCTACGAAGTGACAGTGAAGGGATGGCCAGCACATGGTGATCCACTGTTACCGGCATTCTCAGCAAGACGAGAACAGCTGTCCGTCTGTCAAGGTACATTGATGTATGGAACAAGGGTGATTATTCCTCCTAAGTTAAGAGAGAGAGCTCTAAAGGAACTGCATGAAGGTCATCTGGGGGGAGTCAAGATGAAAAGCCTTGCTAGAGCTTATGTGTGGTGGCCGGGTATCGACCAACAGATAGAGGATGTGACGAAAAGCTGCTCAGGGTGCCAAAAATTGCAAAATGCACCTCCGATTGCACCGCTGCATCCATGGGGATGGCCTTCAACCCCATGGCAACGTGTACATATTGACTTTGCTGGTCCATTCATGGACTCCATGTTTTTAATTGCGGTGGACGCAGATTCTAAATGGCCAGAAGTGATTAAGATGACTACCACTACCTCGGAAAAGACGATCGCGGTGCTAAGAACGATATTTGCAAGAAATGGATTGCCAGAACAAATATGTTCAGACAACGGACCACAGTTCGTGTCAGAAGAATTCCAGAAATTCATGAAGAAGAATGGGGTGAAACATTATACCTCTGCCCCATATCATCCGGCTACAAACGGGTTGGCCGAGAGATTTGTACAAACGTTCAAAAAAGCAGTAAAGGCCATGAGCGAAGATCAGATTCCACTACAACACAAGGTGGACAAATTCCTGCTGGCATATCGAAACGCCACTCATGCAGTGACAAACCAAAGTCCTGCCATGATGTTCTATAACAGGAGGTTGTGGTCCAGGTTGGACTTGTTAAAACCAAATGTGCGGAGGGAAGTTGAAAACAAACAGTTCCAGCATATAAATAACAAGACCACTCGGAGTTTCGAAATAGGACAACCAGTGTTAGCCAGGGACTATAAAAACGAGAAATGGCAATCTGGAACAATTCGGGCCAGACAAGGACCCCTGATGTACACGGTAGATATTGGTGAAAATGTAATACGGCGTCATGCCGACCAACTGGTAGAATCGAGAACAAGGGTCGAACCCATGGTTACGTCAGAGACAACCGTGGAAGAAGTTAGTGAACCTGAAGCATCTACCTCAGAAGTGAATGTACCTGATGATGATGTCCAATCCATAAGAGACCAACTAGATGAGTCACCCCAGCAACGAGAATCAGAGACCCCTGAAAGGCGTTATCCAACTCGAATCAGGAGGCCTCCTCAGAGACTGAACCTTTGAACTGTTTTGCATGAAGTTATCTATATATATAAATCGGTACATCTGTCCTTCTGTCCTTCTGTCCTTCTGTCTGTCTGTCTGTCTGTCATCGCGTGTGCGTCTGGCGGGCTATGCGCTCGAAAGTTACAGGGCGTACCTACACACGCGTTACCTCCAAAGAAAGCTTACGCTTCCGAGACGGTTTTAAGCGTATTTACGTTTCGGCCGGGCTAAAATCGCGCCCGTGGTATCCGAAAAACCTTCAACATTCCGCTCATTAGCATCTCATTATCCGCTCATTAGCGACAGAGTGACCTCGAGGTCGACCAATCGTACGGCGGCTTGCTGCCGCGTGCGGCCGGGCCCTCCTACGGTCGAGTGACGGGACGATTGACCAATCCTACGCTTTGGTGACCTGACGGTCGACCAATCGGTGCGTGTGTGGGCGGGCCTTATCGTTCTGAACCGAGGTGAGTCGCCGCCATCTTGCTTCCATTCTTTTTCCTGCTTTCTGCGTCTTTCTTTTCAAATATACATTTCCACCAAAATAAAATTGAATTTATTAAATTGTTTTTAAAAAAATCACTCATTTGTAAATATTTTCTCTAACCTGAACATTCTTTTTCCTACCTTTCCCCGTTTTTTTCTTAGGCCTGAAAGACTGCGCCTTTCTTGCCCAGCCACGCCCGAGCTAGGTGATTGGGCTTCTGCTAAGCTCCTCACCCCCCCACCTCGTGTCACGTTACCCACGGCAACGGCGTGAGCCACGAGGGTCAGGGTGCGCACGCAGCAGCAGGTGAGACGCGGCGTCTCTGTTCCGCGCTCGGCTCGGGCGGGGGGGGCAGGGCTCTTGACAGTGCTCTCGACAGTGCTTTCGGCCTTGGTGAGTGTTCCGCGCTCGGCTCGGGCAGGGGGGGGCGGGGCTCGGACAGCGGGGCGGCTGGGGCTTGGAGAGCAGGGCTCTCGAGAGTGCGGGGCGGGGGCTCCGAGAGCGGCCCCTTCCCCCCCCACCGCCCCCTTCCCGCACCCCCGCCCCCTTCGCCCCCCTCCCCCCGTGCCCCCTTCCCCCCCGCCCCGTCCCCCCGCCCTCCCTTCCCCCCCACCCGCCCTCCCTTCCCTCCACCCGCTCTCTCTCTTCCCCCCAGTCGCTCTCTCTCTTCCCCCCAGTCGCTCTCTCTCTTCCCCCCAGTCGCGCTCTCTCTCTCTTCCAACAACAACATGCCCTCGAAAAAGCCTCGGCACCGCCGGGCACTTCAGCAAGTATATATATATATGTTATGTTAAATGGGGATATAACTGTTAAGCTAAAAAGGGAGGATTGTGGTGTATGTAACCTGTTCCACCTTAAGAGAACTACCTTAAGAGATGTACTATTTTCTCTTGGCTGCTGTATACTGTAATACCGGTGGTGACCACACCGGTATATAAGTGTTGTGTAGGGATTTGCTGGGCAGTGCAGCCCTGACCTCCGAATAGTAAAGACCTGTTAAAAGTTATTCTTGTTGTCTGTGTCCAGTGATTGATCATACGCATAACTGGGACACACAGACTCAACACTCCCCACCCATTTAATCTCCTCCCACAGCCCATGGACACTCTCCCCTTTCACAGACTCTCCCCACCCATTTAATCTCCTCCCACAGCCCATGTACACTCTCCCCTATCACAGACTCTACCCACCCATTTAATCTCCTCCCACAGCCCATGTACACTCTCCCCTATCACAGACTCTCCCCACCCATTTAATCTCCTCCCACAGCCCATGGACACTCTTCCCCTATCACAGACTCTACCCACCCATTTAATCTCCTCCCACAGCCCATGTACACTCTCCCCATCACAGACTCTACCCACCCATTTAATCTCCTCCCACAGCCCATGTACACTCTCCCCTATCACAGACTCTACCCACGCATTTAATCTCCTCCCACAGCCCATGTACACTCTCCCCTATCACAGAATCTACCCACCCATTTAATCTCCTCCCACAGCCCATGTACACTCTCCACTATCACAGATTTTACCCACCCATTTAATCTCCTCCCACAGCCCAGGTACACTCTCCCCTGTCACAGACTCTCCCCACCCATTTAATCTCCTCCCACAGCCCATGGACACGCTCCCCTATCACAGACTCTCCCCACCCATTTAATCTCCTCCCACAGCCCATGTACACTTTCCCCTATCACAGATTCTCCCCACCCATTTAATCTCCTCCCACAGCCCATGTACACTCTCCCCTATCAGACTCTACCCACCCATTTAATCTCCTCCCACAGCCCATGTACACTCTCCCCTATTACAGACTCTACCAATCCATTTAATCTCCTCCCACAGCCCATGTACACTCTCCCCTATCACAGACTCTACCCACCCATTTAATCTCCTCCCACAGCCCATGTACACTCTCCCCTATCACAGACTCTACCCACCCATTTAATCTCCTCCCACAGCCTAGGTACACTCTCCCCTATCACAGACTCTCCCCACCCAATTAATCTCCTCCCACAGCCCATGGACACGCTCCCCTATCACAGACTCTACCCACCCATTTAATCTCCTCACACAGCCCATGTACACTCTCCCCTATCAGACTCTACCCACCCATTTAATCTCCTCCCACAACCCATGTACACTCTCCCCTATTACAGACTCTACCAATCCATTTAATCTCCTCCCACAGCCCATGTACACTCTCCCCTATCACAGACTCTACCCACCCATTTAATCTTTTCCC
This sequence comes from Somniosus microcephalus, assembly GCF_052327205.1. NCBI lineage: Eukaryota > Metazoa > Chordata > Chondrichthyes > Squaliformes > Somniosidae > Somniosus > Somniosus microcephalus. Next base: position 7,725,267 of record NC_140989.1, read on the forward strand.
ACAGCCCATGTACACTCTCCCCTATCACAGACTCTACCCACCCATTTAATCTCCTCCCACAGCCCATGTACACTCTCCCCTATTGTAGTGTATGTAACCTATACCACCTTAAGAGGATACCTTAAGGTGATGGACTACTTTTTGATGGCTCCTGTACATTGTAGTACCGGTGGTGACCACACCGGTACATAAACTCTGTGGAGCAAAGTGTATTCCAGTTCAGCCCTGACCCTCAATTACTAAAGACTTGTTTAATTATTTCTGTAGTCTGTGTCCAGTTATTCAGCATAACTACATTTGGAAACACAGACTCAACAGTGGCGACGAGTCTGATCTTACCTCGCGGCAGTTGCATCAAAGGAAGCTTCGCCTCTGAAACGGGCGTCGATCAAGGACATCCACCCTCAACATCCTGCTGGGCACTGCATAGCACGGGAGGCAATCGGGAACCCGGGTTGGTTTCTGGCCACGAAGTCAAACATCAGTGAACATCCCTTTGACGACAGCGGCGGGTAAGCCCGATCGAGCGGCACGGGGGGGAAGTCGGCCGAGTTGTCAGTAAGAGAAGGGGAGGGAAACGACGAAAAGGGCGGAGAACACGACCGCAGCCGGTGTCAGGGGCCGGACTGCAATCGGGGCAGAGACGCGCAGCAGCCAGAAAAGCGTTTATGTCCACAAGGACCGCGGGAGCGGCGGGGAACAAGAGCAGCAGCATAGGGGAAAATAAAGGACCGCTGGGAGGCGAGAACGGCAACAGCGCGGTAATCGCCATTTTGAGTCGGCGGGGGAAGAAGACAAGCGCGGGAAAAGCCGCCAAGCGCGGGAAGCCGCCATTTTGAAAAAAATAAATAAAATAAAATAATAATCATATCCGAAGGAAAGGAAACTCAACAAGGATGCCAAAAACGGGTAACATCACTGCTTTTGATAGCGATGTGGAAGATTGGGCCACTTATGTGGAACGCGTCGAAGTTTACTGTACAACGAATGAGGTACCGGAGGATAAGAAAGCACTAACCCTATTAAACTCGATGGGTGCGAAGACGTATGGGTTATTAAGGAACCTTGTAACACCAGATAAACTGGTAGGAAAGAGTTTCGTGGATATTGTTACTATCCTGCAAGAGCATTTAAACCCCACGCCGCTGCTGATAGCGGAACAATTTAAATTCTACAAAAGAATTCAACTTAAAGAGGAAAACAACGCTGAATTCTTAATCGAACTGCGCAAGTTATCAAAGTACTGTCAGTTCAGTACAGGACTAGCAGACGCACTGAGAGATAAGTTTGTGTGTGGGCTCCTAAGGGAAGGAACCCAGAAGCGACTGCTAGAGGAAAAGGATCTTACGCTGGACAAAGCTTTCAGCATTGCAGCATCGCACGAGGCAGCAGCACGAGGCGCTGCAGAGATACAGCAAAGGCCATTGGAATTCAGCACCAATGAAATGGCATTGGGCGCAGTAAAGTGCTATCGTTGCGGAAGGACAACACATGACCAGAACCAGTGCTGGTTCAAAGATAAAGAATGCAGGCAATGTGGCAAACTTGGTCACATAGCGAGAGTATGCCGGTCAGGAAAGAAGACCAGCAGCAAAAAGTCGCCACAGGAGAAGTACAAAAAAGTACACAAGGTGACAGAGAACAGTTCGGATGAACAAAAGATGGATTCAGACTCCAGCAGTAAGGAACTGGGTTGTCTAAAAATACATAATGTGGGTAACACAGCAGACCACCAAACTATCTGGGTCATGCTTCGGATAGCAGGAGTCCAAGTGAAGATGGAATTGGACACTGGATCGGCATTGACGGTCATGAATAAGCAAGATTACAAAAGGTTATTCTCGCACATTCCCCTGAGGGATACGGAGATTGTATTGAAAACATACACGGGGCAAATAGTATACCCCATCGGAAAGATAAAAGTAAATGTGGTCTACAATGGTAAAGAAAGTCAGGAAATGGACTTGTATGTGTTACCTGATGGACGTCCGCCACTACTGGGACGGGAATGGATCCGGAGAATAAATGTGGACTGGCATTCCATACAAGCGCTGACTGTAGATTCCTGTAAAGAGGACGACGTCAAACCTAAACGACTGTCCAAAACATTGGACGATGCTAAGGAGGTGTTCCAACAGGGACTGGGAACACTGAAAGGAATTACGGCAAATATCAAGGTTGAAGAACATGCAAACCCAAAATTTTTCAAAGCCAGACCGGTACCTTATGCGATACGACCTGCTGTGGAAGCAGAGCTGGAAGGGCTAGAACGTTCAGGAGTACTGTCAAAGGTGGACTGGAGCGAATGGGCCGCACCTATTGTTCCTGTCATGAAGCGTTCGTTGAGCAAAAAGCCGGGGGAACCTGGGAAGGTTCGCATCCATGGCGATTTCAAGATCACTGTTAATCCGGTTCTTCACACGGTGCAATATCCGCTTCCGCGGATTGAAGATATCTTCGCTTCGCTGTCTGGCAGGAAACACTTCACCAAGATAGACCTGGCGCAGGCGTACCTACAGATGGAAATTGATGAAGCGTCACGCCAGTATCTCATGATCAACACACATAAGGGCATATATCGGTGTAATAGACTGGTTTTTGGAGTGGCATCGGCTCCAGCGATTTGGCAAAGGGCCATGGAGCAGGTATTGCAGGGAATTCCAGGCACACAATGCTACCTGGACGATATTCTGATTACAGGAGATGATGATAAGGATCACCTCGCGAATTTGGAGCAGGTGCTCACCAGATTGAAAGAATATGGGCTCAGAGTTAATCGCCAGAAATGTGAGTTCTTTCAAAAGCGAATCTCGTACTGCGGCCACGTCATTGACCAGGAGGGGCTCCATAAGTCACCTGACAAGATCGAAGCTGTTGTGAAAGCTCCCGCTCTGGAAAATGTATCCCAGTTGAGGTCGTTCCTTGGGTTGGTTAACTATTACCACAAGTTTCTTCCAAATTTATCCACGGTGTTACACCCGCTGAACACTCTTTTGCAAATGGGAATACCATGGAAGTGGAGCGATGATTGTAAGCGGGCTTTTCAAAAAAGCAAGGCACTGATCACCTCTAAGGAAGTGTTGGCTCACTTTAACCCAACGCTGCCTATTCGCTTAGCTTGTGATGCTTCTCCATATGGTATCGGGGCAGTGCTCTCACATAAGTTTCCAAATGGCTTGGAAAGGCCAGTCGCTTTCGCATCCAGATCATTGACCTCCGCAGAGCGCAACTATGCTCAGATAGATAGGGAGGCTCTCAGCCTCGTGTGGGGAGTTAAGAAATTTAACCATTACCTGCAAGGCCAAAAGTTTACGCTGCTGACAGATCACCAGCCGTTGGTTTCCATTTTTAACCCTAAGAAGGGTGTTCCGGTTATGACGGCGCAGAGGCTTCAGAGATGGTCCCTTTTCCTAGGGGCACATCAATATGATATCGAATTCAAAGGTACAAAGCAACATGGTAATGCTGATGGGCTGTCGCGCCTGCCACTACCTACAGTGGAAGAGGCACCGGCAGTTGACCCTGTCGAGATATTTCACTCGACCATCATCGAATGCTTACCAGTCACCAATGCGGGTATTGAGAGAGAGACCCGAAACGACCCGACACTGTCTCGGGTCTACGATTTGACAGTGAAGGGATGGCCAACACATGGCGAACCACTGTTACCAGCATTCTCAGCCAGACGAGAACAGCTGTCCGTCTGTCAAGGAACATTGATGTATGGAACCAGGGTGATTATTCCTCCTAAATTAAGGGAGAGAGTTCTGAAGGAATTGCATGAAGGTCATCTGGGGGGAGTCAAGATGAAAAGCCTTGCTAGGGCTTATGTGTGGTGGCCAGGTATCGACAAACAAATAGAAGACCTGACTAAAAGCTGCTCAGGGTGCCAAAAAGTTCAAAACGCACCTCCAATTGCACCGCTGCATCCGTGGGAATGGCTTTCAATCCCATGGCAACGTGTGCATATCGACTTTGCAGGTCCATTCATGGATTCCATGTTTTTGATAGCAGTAGACGCACATTCTAAATGGCCAGAAGTGATTAAGATGTCGACCACTACCTCTGAAAAGACGATCGCAGTTCTAAGAACCATATTTGCAAGGAATGGGTTGCCGGAACAAATATGTTCAGACAACGGACCACAAACATATTCCACTACAACACAAGGTGGACAATTTCCTGATGGCATATCGAAACGCCACGCATGCAGTGACAAATCAAAGCCCTGCCATAATGTTCTATAACAGGAGGTTGCGGTCCCGGTTGGATTTGTTAAAATCCAATGTGCGTAGGGAAGCCGAAAACCGGCGCGAAGGCAGAGGCCCGACCAGTTCGGGGGAGAGCAGCAGCGGAGGAGGAGCCCGGCTTAAAAACCGGCGCCAAGGCAGAGGCCCGACCAGTTCGGGGGAGAGCAGCAGCGGAGGAGGAGCCCGGCTTAAAAACCGGCGCCAAGGCAGAGGCCCGACCAGTTCGGGGGAGAGCGGCAGCGGAGGAGGAGCCCGGCTTAAAAACCGGCGCCAAGGCAGAGGCCCGACCAGTTCGGGGGAGAGCGGCAGCGGAGGAGGAGCCCGGCTTAAAGACCGGCGCCAAGGCAGAGGCCCGACCAGTTCGGGGGAGAGCGGCAGCGGAGGAGGAGCCCGGCTTAAAAACCGGCGCCAAGGCAGAGGCCCGACCAGTTCGGGGGAGAGCAGCAGCGGAGGAGGAGCCCGGCTTAAAAACCGGCGCGAAGGCAGAGGCCCGACCAGTTCGGGGGAGAGCAGCAGCGGAGGAGGAGCCCGGCTTAAAAGCCGGCGCCAAGGCAGAGGCCCGACCAGTTCGGGGGAGAGCAGCAGCGGAGGAGGAGCCCGGCTTAAAAACCGGCGCGAAGGCAGAGGCCCGACCAGTTCGGGGGAGAGCAGCAGCGGAGGAGGAGCCCGGCTTAAAAGCCGGCGCCAAGGCAGAGGCCCGACCAGTTCGGGGGAGAGCAGCAGCGGAGGAGTAGCCCGGCTTAAAAACCGGCGCCAAGGTAGAGGCCCGACCAGTTCGGGGGAGAGCAGCAGCGGAGGAGGAGCCCGGCTTAAAAACCGGCGCCAAGGCAGAGGCCCGACCAGTTCGGGGGAGAGCAGCAGCGGAGGAGGAGCCCGGCTTAAAAACCGGCGCGAAGGCAGAGGCCCGACCAGTTCGGGGGAGAGCAGCAGCGGAGGAGGAGCCTGGCTTAAAAACCGGCGCCAAGGCAGAGGCCCGACCAGTTCGGGGGAGAGCGGCAGCGGAGGAGGAGCCCGGCTTAAAAACCGGCGCCAAGGCAGAGGCCCGACCAGTTCGGGGGAGAGCAGCAGCGGAGGAGGAGCCCGGCTTAAAAACCGGCGCGAAGGCAGAGGCCCGACCAGTTCAGGGGAGAGCAGCAGCGGAGGAGGAGCCCGGCTTAAAAACCGGCGCGAAGGCAGAGGCCCGACCAGTTCGGGGGAGAGCAGCAGCGGAGGAGGAGCCCGGCTTAAAAACCGGCGCCAAGGCAGAGGCCCGACCAGTTCGGGGGAGAGCAGCAGCGGAGGAGGAGCCCGGCTTAAAAACCGGCGCGAAGGCAGAGGCCCGACCAGTTCGGGGGAGAGCAGCAGCGGAGGAGGAGCCCGGCTTAAAAACCGGCGCCAAGGCAGAGGCCCGACCAGTTCGGGGGAGAGCAGCAGCGGAGGAGGAGCCCGGCTTAAAAACCGGCGCGAAGGCAGAGGCCCGACCAGTTCGGGGGAGAGCAGCAGCGGAGGAGGAGCCCGGCTTAAAAACCGGCGCCAAGGCAGAGGCCCGACCAGTTCGGGGGAGAGCAGCAGCGGAGGAGGAGCCCGGCTTAAAAACCGGCGCCAAGGCAGAGGCCCGACCAGTTCGGGGGAGAGCAGCAGCGGAGGAGGAGCCCGGCTTAAAAACCGGCGCCAAGGCAGAGGCCCGACCAGTTCGGGGGAGAGCGGCAGCGGAGGAGGAGCCCGGCTTAAAAACCGGCGCCAAGGCAGAGGCCCGACCAGTTCGGGGGAGAGCAGCAGCGGAGGAGGAGCCCGGCTTAAAAACCGGCGCGAAGGCAGAGGCCCGACCAGTTCGGGGGAGAGCAGCAGCGGAGGAGGAGCCCGGCTTAAAAGCCGGCGCCAAGGCAGAGGCCCGACCAGTTCGGGGGAGAGCAGCAGCGGAGGAGGAGCCCGGCTTAAAAACCGGCGCGAAGGCAGAGGCCCGACCAGTTCGGGGGAGAGCAGCAGCGGAGGAGGAGCCCGGCTTAAAAACCGGCGCCAAGGCAGAGGCCCGACCAGTTCGGGGGAGAGCGGCAGCGGAGGAGGAGCCCGGCTTAAAGACCGGCGCCAAGGCAGAGGCCCGACCAGTTCGGGGGAGAGCGGCAGCGGAGGAGGAGCCCGGCTTAAAAACCGGCGCCAAGGCAGAGGCCCGACCAGTTCGGGGGAGAGCAGCAGCGGAGGAGGAGCCCGGCTTAAAAACCGGCGCGAAGGCAGAGGCCCGACCAGTTCGGGGGAGAGCAGCAGCGGAGGAGGAGCCCGGCTTAAAAGCCGGCGCCAAGGCAGAGGCCCGACCAGTTCGGGGGAGAGCAGCAGCGGAGGAGGAGCCCGGCTTAAAAACCGGCGCGAAGGCAGAGGCCCGACCAGTTCGGGGGAGAGCAGCAGCGGAGGAGGAGCCCGGCTTAAAAGCCGGCGCCAAGGCAGAGGCCCGACCAGTTCGGGGGAGAGCAGCAGCGGAGGAGTAGCCCGGCTTAAAAACCGGCGCCAAGGTAGAGGCCCGACCAGTTCGGGGGAGAGCAGCAGCGGAGGAGGAGCCCGGCTTAAAAACCGGCGCCAAGGCAGAGGCCCGACCAGTTCGGGGGAGAGCAGCAGCGGAGGAGGAGCCCGGCTTAAAAACCGGCGCGAAGGCAGAGGCCCGACCAGTTCGGGGGAGAGCAGCAGCGGAGGAGGAGCCTGGCTTAAAAACCGGCGCCAAGGCAGAGACCCGACCAGTTCGGGGGAGAGCGGCAGCGGAGGAGGAGCCCGGCTTAAAAACCGGCGCCAAGGCAGAGGCCCGACCAGTTCGGGGGAGAGCAGCAGCGGAGGAGGAGCCCGGCTTAAAAACCGGCGCGAAGGCAGAGGCCCGACCAGTTCAGGGGAGAGCAGCAGCGGAGGAGGAGCCCGGCTTAAAAACCGGCGCGAAGGCAGAGGCCCGACCAGTTCGGGGGAGAGCAGCAGCGGAGGAGGAGCCCGGCTTAAAAACCGGCGCCAAGGCAGAGGCCCGACCAGTTCGGGGGAGAGCAGCAGCGGAGGAGGAGCCCGGCTTAAAAACCGGCGCGAAGGCAGAGGCCCGACCAGTTCGGGGGAGAGCAGCAGCGGAGGAGGAGCCCGGCTTAAAAACCGGCGCCAAGGCAGAGGCCCGACCAGTTCGGGGGAGAGCAGCAGCGGAGGAGGAGCCCGGCTTAAAAACCGGCGCGAAGGCAGAGGCCCGACCAGTTCGGGGGAGAGCAGCAGCGGAGGAGGAGCCCGGCTTAAAAACCGGCGCCAAGGCAGAGGCCCGACCAGTTCGGGGGAGAGCAGCAGCGGAGGAGGAGCCCGGCTTAAAAACCGGCGCCAAGGCAGAGGCCCGACCAGTTCGGGGGAGAGCAGCAGCGGAGGAGGAGCCCGGCTTAAAAACCGGCGCCAAGGCAGAGGCCCGACCAGTTCGGGGGAGAGCAGCAGCGGAGGAGGAGCCCGGCTTAAAAACCGGCGCCAAGGCAGAGGCCCGACCAGTTCGGGGGAGAGCGGCAGCGGAGGAGGAGCCCGGCTTAAAAACCGGCGCCAAGGCAGAGGCCCGACCAGTTCGGGGGAGAGCAGCAGCGGAGGAGGAGCCCGGCTTAAAAACCGGCGCGAAGGCAGAGGCCCGACCAGTTCGGGGGAGAGCAGCAGCGGAGGAGGAGCCCGGCTTAAAAGCCGGCGCCAAGGCAGAGGCCCGACCAGTTCGGGGGAGAGCAGCAGCGGAGGAGGAGCCCGGCTTAAAAACCGGCGCGAAGGCAGAGGCCCGACCAGTTCGGGGGAGAGCAGCAGCGGAGGAGGAGCCCGGCTTAAAAGCCGGCGCCAAGGCAGAGGCCCGACCAGTTAAGGGGAGAGCAGCAGCGGAGGAGGAGCCCGGCTTAAAAACCGGTGCCAAGGTAGAGGCCCGACCAGTTCAGGGGAGAGCGGCAGCGGAGGAGGAGCCCGGCTTAAAAACCGGCGCGAAGGCAGAGGCCCGACCAGTTCAGGGGAGAGCAGCAGCGGAGGAGGAGCCCGGCTTAAAAACCGGCGCGAAGGCAGAGGCCCGACCAGTTCGGGGGAGAGCAGCAGCGGAGGAGGAGCCCGGCTTAAAAACCGGCGCCAAGGCAGAGGCCCGACCAGTTCGGGGGAGAGCAGCAGCGGAGGAGGAGCCCGGCTTAAAAACCGGCGCGAAGGCAGAGGCCCGACCAGTTCAGGGGAGAGCAGCAGCGGAGGAGGAGCCCGGCTTAAAAACCGGCGCGAAGGCAGAGGCCCGACCAGTTCGGGGGAGAGCAGCAGCGGAGGAGGAGCCCGGCTTAAAAACCGGCGCCAAGGCAGAGGCCCGACCAGTTCGGGGGAGAGCAGCAGCGGAGGAGGAGCCCGGCTTAAAAACCGGCGCGAAGGCAGAGGCCCGACCAGTTCGGGGGAGAGCAGCAGCGGAGGAGGAGCCCGGCTTAAAAACCGGCGCCAAGGCAGAGGCCCGACCAGCTCGGGGGAGAGCAGCAGCGGAGGAGGAGCCCGGCTTAAAAACCGGCGCGAAGGCAGAGGCCCGACCAGTTCGGGGGAGAGCAGCAGCGGAGGAGGAGCCCGGCTTAAAAACCGGCGCCAAGGCAGAGGCCCGACCAGTTCGGGGGAGAGCAGCAGCGGAGGAGGAGCCCGGCTTAAAAACCGGCGCCAAGGCAGAGGCCCGACCAGTTCGGGGGAGAGCAGCAGCGGAGGAGGAGCCCGGCTTAAAAACCGGCGCCAAGGCAGAGGCCCGACCAGTTCGGGGGAGAGCAGCAGCGGAGGAGGAGCCCGGCTTAAAAACCGGCGCGAAGGCAGAGGCCCGACCAGTTCGGGGGAGAGCAGCAGCGGAGGAGGAGCCCGGCTTAAAAACCGGCGCGAAGGCAGAGGCCCGACCAGTTCGGGGGAGAGCAGCAGCGGAGGAGGAGCCCGGCTTAAAAACTGGCGCCAAGGCAGAGGCCCGACCAAATCAACAGCAGAGGAGAGAGGTAAAAAGTAATCAGTGTGTGACGTCACCAGGGAGCAGGTAAGTGATTGGTTGGTGAGTATTTCTCTCTTTTCAATACAAGCTTGACTTCTGTGGTGTTAAATTTCTAGGGTCTCTGGTGTAGTGGGGACGGTTGGTAAGTAAAGCGCCCTAGAGTAAACCTGTAACTGGGGTATTGAATAAATTTTTAAATTAATTCAAGGAGTAAGTCATGGCAGGAGAGCTCAGACCCGTGTTCTGCTCCTCTTGCTCCATGTGGGAAATCAGGGACGCTGCCAGTGTCCCTGGCGCCCATGTGTGCGGGAAATGCATCCAGCTGCAGCTACTTGCAGTCCGCATTGCGGCGCTCGAGCTGCGGGTGGATGAATTTTGGAGCATGCGCGATGCTGAGAGGCTCGTGGATAGCACGTTTAGCGAGTTGTTCACGCCTCAGGGTAGGGCAGCACAGGGGGTGACCATCAGGCGGAGCAACAAAGGCAGGCAGGTAGTGCAGGGAACCCCTGCGGACATCCCCCTTTCAAACAAGTATACCGCTTTGGATACTGTTGAGGGGGATGACTCACCAGGGGAAGGCAGCAGCAGCCAACTTCCTGGCACTGGGGGTGCTCCTGCTGCCCAGGAAGGGGGGAAAAAGAGTGGGAGAGCAATAGTGGTAGGGGATTCTATAGTAAGGGGAACAGATAGGCGTTTCTGTGGCCGTAGACGTGAATCCAGGATGGTTTGTTGCCTCCCTGGTGCCAGGGTCAAGGATGTCACTGAGCGGCTGCAGGGCATTCTGGAGGGGGAGGGTGAACAGCCAGTGGTCGTGGTCCACATTGGTACCAACGACATAGGTAAAAAGAGGGATGAGGTCCTGCATCAAGAATTTAGGGAGCTAGGTAACAGATTAAAGAGCAGGACCTCAAAGGTTGTAATCTCTGGATTACTCCCAGTGCCACGTTCTAGTAAGTATAGGAATGGGAGGATAGAGCAGATGAATGCGTGGCTAAAGAGTTGGTGTAGGGGGGAGGGTTTTACTTTCCTGGATCACTGGGCCTGCTTCTGGGAAAGGTGGGACTTGTACAAGTCGGATGGGTTGCACCTGAACCAGAGCGGGACAAATATCCTTGTGGGGAGGTTTGCTAGCACTGTTGGGGGGGGTTTAAACTAACTTGGCAGGGGGATGGGATACAGAGGGGAGCTGAAATAGGGGGGGATGTGCTGCCAATTATAGAGAAAAAAACAAGTCAGCTTGGTAGACAGGGCAAATATATAAGGACAAGGCTGGATGGCATCTATTTTAATGCAAGGAGTCTTGCAAATAAGGTGGATGAACTGAAGGTGTTGATAAACACATGGGAGTATGATATTGTTGCTATCACGGAGACATGGTTGAGGGGGGGGCAAGACTGGCAGCTCAATATTCCGGGGTACAGAATCTTCAGGCGAGACAGAGGGGGAGGTATAAGAGGAGGGGCTGTCGCAATATTAATTAAGGAGTCAATTACTGCAGTAAGGAGGGATGATATATTAGCAGGGTCCTCTAATGAGGCCATATGGGTGGAGCTTAAAAACAAAAAGGGGGCAAGCACTTTGCTGGGAGTGTACTATAGGCCTCCAAACAGTCAGGGGGAGATAGAGGAACAGATATGTAGGCAAATCTCAGAGAAATGTGCAAATAATAGGGTAATAATAATGGGGGATTTCAACTTCCCCAATATTAACTGGGATAGTCAGAGTGTGAAAGGCTCAGAGGGTGTAGAATTCTTAAAGTGCATCCAGGAGAGCTTTTTGAGCCAGCATGTAGAAAGTCCTACAAGAGAGGGGGCGGTACTGAACCTAATTCTAGGGAATGTGGCCGGCCAAGTGGAAAAAGTGCTAGTAGGTGAGCACTTTGGTGACAGTGACCATAATATGGTAAGATTTAAGGTGGTCATGGAAAAGGACAGGGATGGGCTGGAAATAAAGGTTCTAAATTGGGGGAAGGCCGATTTTAATAGGATAAGGCAGGATCTGGCCAAAATGGACTGGGATCAGCTACTTGTAGGAAAATCCGCATCGGAGCAATGGGAGGCTTTCAGAAGGGAGATTGAGATCATACAATGGCAACATGTTCCCGTAAAGGTCAAGGGTGGTTCCAAAAACCACAGGGAACCTTGGATGTCAGGGGATATACGAGAATGGATTAGGAAAAAAAGGAGGGCTTTTGGTAGATACAAAAGGCTAAAGACGGAGGAAGCCCTAGAGGAGTACAAAAAGTGCAGGGGGATACTTAAAAAAGAAATTAGGAGATCAAGGAGGGGCCATGAAATAACACTGGCGAGCAAAATAAAGGAAAATCCGAAGATGTTTTATAAGTATATTAAGGGTAAGAGGATAACTAGGGAAAAAATAGGGCCCATTAGGGACAAAAGTGGCAATCTGTGTGTGGAGCCGGAAGATGTAGGAGGGGTTCTAAATGAATTTTTTGCATCTGTTTTCACTATGGAGAAGGACGATGTAGACATAGAAATAGGGCGGGGGGACTGTGATATGCTCGAACATATTAACATCGAGAGGGAGGAGGTATTGGCGGTTTTAGCTGGCCTAAAAATGGATAAATCCCCAGGCCCGGATGAAATGTATCCCAGGCTGCTGTGTGAGGCAAAGGAGGAGATTGCGGGGGCTCTAACACATATATTCAGGACCTCTCTGGCCACAGGGGATGTGCCAGAGGACTGGAGAACCGCTAATGTAGTACCATTATTCAAGAAGGGTAGTAGGGAAAAACCGGGGAACTACAGGCCAGTGAGCCTAACATCAGTGGTAGGAAAATTATTGGAAAAAATCCTGAGGGACAAAATTTGTCTCCACTTGGAGAGGCAAGGATTAATCAGGGATAGTCAACATGGCTTTGTCAAGGGAAGATGATGTCTGACTAATTTGATTGAATTTTTTGAGGGGGTGACTAGGTGTGTGGATGAGGGTAACGCAGTGGATGTGGTATACATGGATTTCAGTAAGGCCTTCGATAAAGTCCCGCACAGGAGACTGGTCAAGAAGGTAAGAGCCCATGGAATCCAGGGTGCCTTGGCACATTGGATATAAAACTGGCTTAGTGGCAGAAGGCAGAGGGTGATGGTCGAAGGTTGTTTTTGTGACTGGAAGCCTGTGGCCAGTGGGGTACCACAGGGATCGGTGCTGGGTCCCTTGCTGTTTGTGGTCTACATTAATGACTTGGATATGAATGTAAAGGGTATGATCAGTAAGTTCGCGGATGATACAAAAATTGGTAGGGTGGTAAATAGCGAGGAGGGTAGCCTCAGTCTGCAGGACGATATAGATGGGTTGGTCAGATGAGCAGAACAGTGGCAAATGGAATTTAACCTGGAAAAGTGCGAGGTGATGCACTTTGCGGGGACTAACAAGGCAAAGGAATACACAATGAATGGAAAGACCCTAGGCAAGACGGAGGGTCAGAGGGATCTGGGTGTGCAATTACACAGATCCCTGAAGGCGGCGGAACAGGTGGATAAGGTGGTAAAAAAGGCATATGGGATACTTGCCTTCATTAGCCGAGGCATTGAATATAAGAGCAAGGAGGTTATGATGGAGCTGCATAAAACACTGGTTAGGCCACAGCTGGAATACTGTGTGCAGTTCTGGTCGCCACACTACAGGAAGGATGTGATCGCATTAGAGAGGGTGCAGAGGAGGTTCACCAGGATGTTACCAGGGCTGGAGCGCTTCAGCTATGAAGAGAGACTGGGCAGATTGGGTTTGTTTTCCTTGGAGCAGAGGAGGCTGAGGGGGGACATGATTGAGGTGTACAAAATTATGAGGGGCATAGATAGGATGGATGCTGAGGAGCTTTTTCCCTTAGTAGAGGGGTCAATAACTAGGGGGCATAGATTCAAGGTAAAGGGCGGGAGGTTTAGAGGGGATTTGAGAAAGAACTTTTTCACCCAGAGGGTGGTTGGAGTCTGGAACTCACTGCCTGAAAGGGTTGTGGAGGCAGAAACCCTCACAACATTTAAGAAGCATTTGGATGTGCACTTGAAATGCCATAGCATACAAGGCTACGGGCCAAATGCTGGAATATGGGATTAGATTAGGCAGGGCTTGATGGCCGGCGTGGACACGATGGGCCGAAGGGCCTCTATCCGTGCTGTATTACTCTTTGACTCTATGACTCTATGACAAGCAATTCCAGCACGTAAATAACAAGGCCACTCGGAATTTCGAAATAGGACAACCAGTGTTGGCCAGGGACTATAGGAATAATAAATGGCAATCCGGAACAATTCGTGCCCGACAAGGACCCTTGATGTACACGGTAGGCGTTGGAGAGAACGTAATACGATGTCATGCTGACCAACTTGTGGAATCGAGAACAAGGGTCGACCCCATGTCTACGGCAGAGACACCAGTTGAAGAAGTTATTGAGCCTGTAGCATCTACCTCAGACTCGAACGTACATGATGATGTTCAATCCATAGGAGATCAAATGGATGAGTCACCCCAGCAACGAGAACCAGAGACCCCTGAAAGGTGTTATCCGGCCCGGATCAGGAGGCCTCCTCAGAGGCTGAATCTTTGAACAGTTTTGTGTGAAAGTTGTATACATGTTATCCATGTAATGTTTAAATTGGGGTGTACACTGTTAAGCTAAAAGGGGAGGAATTGTAGTGTATGTAACCTGTACCACCTGGACTACTTTTTGATGGCTCCTGTACGTTGTAGTACCGGTGGTGACCACACCGGTATATAAACCCTGTGGAGCAAAGTGTATTCCAGTTCAGCCCTGACCCTCAATTACTAAAGACCTGTTTAATTATTTCTGTAGTCTGTGTCCAGTTATTCAGCATAACTACATTTGGAAACACAGACTCAACACCTATCACAGACTCTACCCATCCATTTAATCTCCTCCCACAGCCCATGTACACTCTCCCCTATCAGACTCGACACACCCATTTAATCTCCTCCCACAGCCCATGGACACTCTCCCCATCAGACTATACCCACCCATTTAATCTCCTCCCGCAGCCCATGGACACTCTACCCTATCACAGAATCTAACCACCCATTGAATCTCCTCCCACAGTGCATGGACACTCTCCCCTATCATAGACTCTACATATACATTTAATCTCCTCCCACAGCCCATGGACACTCTCCCCTATCACAGACTGTACCCACCCATTTAATCTCCTCCCACAGCCCATGTACACTCTCCCCTATTACAGACTCTACCCACCCATTTAATCTCCTCCCACAGCCCATGTACACTCTCCCCTATCAGTCTCTACCCACCCATTTAATCTCCTCCCACAGCCCATGGACACTCTCCCCTATCACAGACTCTACCCACCCATTTAATCTCCTCCCACAGCCCATGTACACTCTCCCCTATTACAGACTCTACCAATCCATTTAATCTCCTCCCACAGCCCATGTACACTCTCCCCTATCACAGACTCTACCCACCCATTTAATCTCCTCCCACAGCCCATGTACACTCTCCCCTATCACAGACTCTAACCACCCATTTAAACTCCTCCCACAGCCCATGTACACTCTCCCCTATCAGACTCTACCCACCCATTTAATCTCCTCCCACAGCCCATGTACACTGTCCTCAATCACAGACTCTACCCACCCATTTAATCTCCTCCCACAGCCCATGTACACTCTCCCCTATCAGACTCTACCCACCCATTTAATCTCCTCCCACAGCCCATGTACACTCTCCCCTATCATGGATTCTACCCACCCATTTAATCTCCTCCCACAGCCCATGTACACTCTCCCCTATCACAGACTCTACCCACCCATTTAATCTCCTCCCACAGCCCAGGTACACTCTCCCCTATCACAGACTCTCCCCACCCAATTAATCTCCTCCCACAGCCCATGGACACTCTCCCCTATCACAGACTCTCCCCACCCATTTAATCTCCTCACACAGCCCATGTACACTCTCCCCTATCACAGACTCTCCCCACCCATTTAATCTCCTCCCACAGCCCATGTACACTCTCCCCTATCAGACTCTACCCACCCATTTAATCTCCTCCCACAGCCCATGTACACTCTCCCCTATCACAGACTCTACCCACCCATTTAATCTCCTCCCACAGCCCATGTACACTCTCCCCTATTACAGACTCTACCCACCCACTTAATCTCCTCCCACAGCCCATGTACACTCTCCCCTATCAGACTCTACCCACCCATTTAATCTCCTCCCACAGCCCATGGACACTCTCCCCTATCACAGAATCTACCCACCCATTTAATCTCCTCCCACAGCCCATGTACACTCTCCCCTATCACAGACTCTACCCACCCATTTAATCTCCTCCCACAGCCCAGGTACACTCTCCCCTATCACAGACTCTCCCCACCCAATTAATCTCCTCCCACAGCCCATGGACACTCTCCCCTATCACAGACTCTCCCCACCCATTTAATCTCCTCACACAGCCCATGTACACTCTCCCCTTTCACAGACTCTCCCCACTCATTTAATCTCCTCCCACAGCCCATGTACACTCTCCCCTATCAGACTCTACCCACCCATTTAATCTCCTCCCACAGCCCATGTACACTCTCTCCTATCACAGACTCTACCCACCCATTTAATCTCCTCCCACAGCCCATGTACACTCTCCCCTATCACAGACTCTACCCACCCATTTAATCTCCTCCCACAGCCCATGGACACTCTCCCCTATCACAGACTCTAACCACCCATTTAATCTCCTCCCACAGCCCATGGACACTCTCTCCTATCACAGACTCTACCCACCCATTTAATCTCCTCCCACAGCCCATGTACACTCTCCCCTATCACAGACTCTACCCACCCATTTAATCTCCTCCCACAGCCCATGGACACTCTCCCCTATCACAGACTCTAACCACCCATTTAATCTCCTCCCACAGCCCATGGACACTCTCTCCTATCACAGACTCTAACCACCCATTTAATCTC
>NC_140989.1:7748907-7776407 GCF_052327205.1 Somniosus microcephalus
TAGCATTTTCCCCACTACCGATGTCAGGCTTACCGGTCTGTAATTCCCCGTTTTCTCTCTACCACACTTTTTGAACAGTGGGGTAACATTAGCTACCCTCCAATCCATGGGTACTGTTCCAGAGTCTATCAAATGTTGGAAGATGACCAGCAATGCATCTACTATTTCTAGGGCCACTCCCTTAAGTACCCTAGGATGTAGATTATCAGGCCCTGGGGATTTATCGGCCCTCAATCCCATCAATTTCCCTAACACCATTTCCCTACAAATACTGATTTCTATCAGTTCCTCCCTTTCATTAGACCCTATGTTCCCCGACATATTTGGGAGGCCCCTCGTTCTAGACCCCCCAGACAGGGGGAACATCCTCCCTGCATCCAGTCTGTCTAGCCCTGTCAGAATTTTATACATTTCAATGAGATCCCCTCTCATTCTTCTAAACTCTAGTGATTACAGGCCTAGTTGACCCAATCACTCCTCATATGACAGTCCTGCCATCCCAGGAATCAGTCTGGTGAACCTTCGCTGCACTCCCTCTATGGCAAGTGATGTAAGAAAACTACTAAGCACTTCGTCTGAGTATAAACCAAGTCGTTAATCAACTGTTTCACAACCATGAGTTCTAGTTACATCACTAGTTCCTGGTTACAAAAAGTCCTGAGCAAGCTGGGCCCACGCCCGAGTATTATTAATTTCCCTGGACGGCGCCATCAGCTGGCCACCCAGTGTTATCTCATGAGTCATTTCTGCATGAATGGTAAGATTCATGACAGCAAGTGTATCCTTTCTTAGGTAAGGAGACCAAAACTGTACACAGTACTCCAGGTGTGGTCTCACCAAGGCCCTGTATAACTGTAGTAAGACATCCTTGCTCCTGTACTCAAATCCTCTTACAATGAAGGTCAACATACCATTTGCCTTCCTTACTGTTTGCTGCACCTGCATGTTTGCTTTCAGTGACTGGTGTACAAGGACACCCAGGTCCCTTTGTACATCAACATTCCCCAATCTATCACCATTTAAATAATACTCTGCCTTTCTGTTTTTCCTACCGAAGTGGATAACTTCACATTTATCCACATTATACTGCATCTGCCATGTATTTGCCCACTCACTCAACTTGTCTAAATCGCTTTGAAGCCTCTTTGCATCCTCCTCACAACTCACAATCCCACCTAGCTTTGTGTCATCAGCAAACTTGGAAATATTACATTTGGTTCCCTCATCCAAATCATTGATATATATTGTGAATAGCTGGGGCCCAAGCACTGATCCCTGCGGTACCCCACTAGTCACCGCCTGCCACCCGGAAAAAGACCCATTTATTCCTACTCTCTGTTTCCTGTCTGTTAACCAATTTTCAATCCATGCCAGTATATTACCCCCAATCCCATGTGCTGTAATTTTGCACACTAACCTCTTATGTGGAACTTTATCAAAGGCCTTCTGTAAATCCAAATACACCACATCCACTGGTTCCCCCTTATCTATTCTACCAGTTATATCCTCAAAAATCTCCAGTAGGTTTGTCAAACAGGATTTCCCTTTCATAAATCCATGTTGGCTTTGTCTAATCCCGTTGATATTTTCTAAGTGTCCTGTTATCACATCCTTTATAATAGACTCTAGCATTTTCCCTACTACTGATGTTAGGCTAACCGGTCTGTAGTTCCCTGTTTTCTCTCTCCCTCCTTTTTTAAATAGTGGGGTTACATTTGCCACCCTCCAATCTGCAGGAACTGTTCCATAATCTATAGAATTTTGGAAGATGACAACCAATGCATCCACTATTTCCATGGCTACCTCTTTCAGTACTCTGGGATGCAGATTATCAGGCCCTGGGGATTTATCAACTTTCAGTCCCATTAATTTCTCCAGCACTATTTTTTTTACTAATATTGATTTCCTTTAATTCCTCCTTCTCACTAGACCCTTGGTTCCCGAGCATTTCTGGGAAGTTTTTTGTGTCCTCTTCTGTGAAGACAGAACCAGAGTATTTGTTTAATTGCTCAGCCATTTCCTTGTTCCCCATTATAAATTCTCCCGTTTCAGACTGTAAGGGACCTACATTTGTCTTCACTAATCTTTTTCTTTTTACATACTTGTAGAAGCTTTTACAATCCACTTTTATGTTCCTTGCAAGTTTACTCTCATACTCTATTTTCCCCTCTTAATCAAACTCTTGCTCTTTTTTTGCTGAATTCTAAACTGCTCCCAATCCTCAGGCTTGTTACTTTTTATGGCAACTTTATATGACTCCTCTTTGGATCTAATACTATCCTTAATTTCTTTTGTTAGCCATGGTTGGGCCGCTTTTCCTTTTGTGTTTTTGTGCCAGAAAGGAATGTATAACTGTTGCAATTCATGCATTCGTTCCTTAAATGTTAGCCATTGCCTATCCACCGTCGTGCCTTTTAATGAAGCTTCCCAATCTATCATAGCCAACTCACTCCTCATACCTTCGTAGTTTCCTTTGTTTAGATTTAGGACCCTAGTTTCAGATTGGACTTCTTCACTTTCCATCTTAATGAAGAATTCTATCATGTTATGGTCACTCTTCCCTAAAGGACACCGCACAACAAGATTATTAATTAACCCCTTCTCATTGCACAATACCCAATCTAGGATAGCCTGTTCCCTAGTTGGCTCCTCAACGTACTGGTCTAAAAAACCATCTCGTACACACTCCAGGAATTCATCCTCCACAGTATTATTGCTAATTTGGTTTGGCCAGTCTATATGTAGATTAAAGTCTCCTATGATTACTGTAGTACCCTTGTTACATTCATCTCTAATTTCCTGTTTGATGCCATCCTCTGCATTACCACTACTGTTTGGAGGCCAATAGACAACTCCCACCAATATTTTCTGCCCTTTGGTGCTTCTTAGCTCCACCCAGACTGATTCTACATCTTGATTTTCTGAGCCAATATCCTTTCTCACTATTGCTCTGATTTCATCCTTTACTAACAACGTCACCCCACCTCCTTTTCCTTTTTGCCTCTCCTTCCTAAATATCGAATATCCTTAGATATTCAGCTCCCAGCCTTGGTCACCCTGCAGCCATGTCTCCGTAATCGCAATTATATCGTATTTGTTTACATCTATTTGCGCTGTTAATGCGTCTACCTTATTATGAATGCTTCATGCATTCAGACACAGTAAGAAGTCACACAACACCAGGTTATAGTCCAACAGCTTTATTTGAAATCACAAGCTTTCGGAGCGCTGCTCCTTCTTCAGGTGAAGTGGAGAAATGCATAAAGACACAGCTTATATAGTCAGAGAATCATGTCAGATGTTTACAGGTAACCTTTCCAACTGCCATTTATCACACCTCGGCAGAGAGATAATCACAGCAGTCAAAGGTGTGAATGGTGTCCAAACAGGTCAGTCAGGAAAACATTACATCAAAGAACAATGAGGTGGGGTCACAAGGGGTCAAATATTGCAGATGCTGGGGTCTGTATGAAAAACAAAAAAACAGACAAAAAACATTTTTTTTGGCTGGAAATCACAGCAGGTCCGGCCGCATCTGTGTAGAGAGAACAAGCCAATGTCGACTCGAGTCTGGATGACCCTGCATCAGGTGGGGTTACATGTAGCGTGTCATGAACCCAAGATCTCGGTTAAGGCCGTCCTCATGGGTGCGGAACTTGGCTATCAGTTTCTGCTCGACGATTTTGCGTTGTCGTGTGTCTTGAAGGCCACCTTGGAGAATGCTTACCCGAAGATCGGAGGCTGAATGTCCTTGACTGCTGAAGTGTTCCCCGACTGGGAGGGAACACTCCTGCCTGGTGATTGTTGCGCGGTGTCCGTTCATCCGTTGTCGCAGTGTCTGCATGGTCTCGCCGATGTACCATGCTCCGGGGCATCCTTTCCTGCAACGTATGAGGTAGACAACGTTGGCCGAGTCACATGAGTATGTACCATATACCTGGTGGGTGGTGTCCTCACGTGTGATGATGGTATCTGTGTTGATGATCTGGCATGTCTTGCAGAGGTTGCTGTGGCAGGGTTGTGTGGTGTCGTGGTCGCTGTTCTCCTGAAAGCTGGGTAATTTGCTGCGAACGATGGTCTGTTTGAGGTTAGGCGGCTGTTTGAAAGCGAGTAGTGCAGGCGTGGGGATGGCCTTAGCGAGGTGTTCGTCGTCATCGATGACATGTTGAAGGCTGCGAAGAACATGGCGTAGTTTCTCCGCTCCGGGGAAGTACTGGACGACGAAGGGTACTCTGTTGGTTGTGTCCCGTGTTTGTCTTCTGAGGAGGTCTATGCAATTTTTCGCTGTGGCCCGTCGGAACTGTCGATCGACGAGTCGAGCATCATATCCCGTTCTTACAAGGGCATCTTTCAGTGTCTGTAGGTGTCCATCGCGTTCCTCCTCGTCTGAGCAGATCCTGTGTATTCGCAGGGCTTGTCCATAGGGGATGGCTTCTTTAACGTGGTTAGGGTGGAAGCTGGAGAAGTGAAGCATCGTGAGGTTGTCCGTGGGCTTGCGGTAGAGTGAAGTGCTGAGGTGTCCGTCTTTGATGGAGATTCGTGTGTCCAGGAATGAGACTGATTCTGAGGAGTAGTCCATGGTGAGTTTGATGGTGGGATGGAACTTGTTGATGTTATCGTGTAGTCTTTTCAGTGATTCTTCGCCGTGGGTCCATAGGAAGAAAATGTCGTCGATGTATCTGGTGTATAGCGTTGGTTGGAGATCCTGTGCAGCGAAGAAGTCTTGCTCGAACTTGTGCATGAAGATGTTTGCGTATTGGGGTGCGAATTTGGTCCCCATGGCTGTTCCGTGTGTTTGGGTAAAGAACTGGTTGTCGAAGGTGAAGACATTGTGGTCAAGGATGAAGCGGATGAGTTGTAGGATGGCGTCTGGAGATTGGCTGTTGTT
Source organism: Somniosus microcephalus (assembly GCF_052327205.1). Classification (NCBI taxonomy): domain Eukaryota; kingdom Metazoa; phylum Chordata; class Chondrichthyes; order Squaliformes; family Somniosidae; genus Somniosus; species Somniosus microcephalus. The sequence continues at coordinate 7,753,796 of NC_140989.1, forward strand.
GGTGTTGAGTACTGAGGCTGTCGCAGCGATGCCGTCATCGTGGGGGATACTGGTGTAGAGTGCCGAGACGTCCATCGTGGCGAGGAGTGTTCCTGGTTCAACTGGTCCGTGGGTGCTGAGCTTCTGTAAGCAGTCTGACACAGTGCCTTTAGATTTGTCATTTTAACATTTTTAGACATCTTAACATTTTTTTGTACTATGGCCCTATTTGTCTTATTACCATGTTTTCTTACCCGGACCCTATTTGTTAGTGCACTCCTTTGTTTGTACGCTCTGTCCCTTCCTGACACAATCTAGTTATCCTTACCCCAATCACTTTCCTGTACTGCTTCCTTGTCTTTTCTCTTTAGCATTCTAGATTTCTCTCCACCGGGACCCTCCCCCCATTATTTAGTTTAAAGCCCTATCTACCTCCCTAGTTATTCGATTCGCTAGAACTCTGGTCCCAGCATGGTTCAAGTGTAGCCCGTCCCAACGGAACAGCTCCCTCTTTCCCCAGTACTGGTGCCAGCGCCCCACGAATCGAAACCCACTTCTCCCACACCAATCTTTGAGCCACGCATTCACCTCCCTGATCCTATTGACCCTATGCCAATTTCTCGTGGCTCCGGTAGTAATCCAGAGATTATGACCTTTGTGGTTTTGCTTTTTAATTTAGTCTGTAGCTGCTCAAACTCTCTCAGCAGTACCTCTTTCTTTGTCCTACCTATATGCTGGTGAAACAGCGATTTACTTGTACTTCTTGCAATCTAGTATACTGTATTCGCTGCTCACGATGTGATCTCCTCTACACTGGGGAGACCAAACGCAGATTGGGTGACCACTTTGCGGAACACCTCCGTTCAGTCCGTAAGGGCGACCCCGAGCTTCCGGTCGTCTGTTACTTTAATTCACCGCTCCATTCCCACTCGGACCTCACCGTCCTTGGCCTTTTGCATTGTTCCACAGAAGCTCAGCGTAATCTCGAGGAACAGCACCTCATCTTCCGATTACGCACTTTGCAGCCTTCCGGACTCAGCATAGAGTTCAACAATTTCAGACCAGAACCACCCCCCATTATTTCAGGTGGCAGCTGTTGATGATTCTGCCATCCCCATTTGCAACATTTAATCTCTCCTGCCTTCAATCCTAGCACAGACTGTGCCTTTAGTATCTTCAACCCCTTCCCCCTCTCCCTGCCCCTGCATCTGCTTAAAACCTGTTTCATCTCCAACTTTTTCCAGTTCTGACAAAGGGTCATCGACCTGAAACGTTGGGCTCGATTTTGCCAGGCCCGAGGAGGCGGGATTGGAGGCGTGTGAGGTGGTAAAATAGCAAACAAGGCGGGCGGGCCCGATCCCACCTCCATCCCGCCTCCGAGCAATTTCCTCAAATGTGTGTTTTCTGACCCCATTTCCATCCCACCTCCAAGAGGCGGGATAGGCCCTTGAGGCCCCTAACAACCAGTTAATTGCCTCTATATTCTGATTTTGAGAGGCCTTTCTGGTTTTACCACTTTCCCATGTCCTGCACGTCTCCTCTGGAACATGCCAGGTAATCCTGGCGGCCTCACAAGTGGACTGCTTACTAACAGCTGCAGCTCCACCATTAAAAAGGAGTTTTCAGCAATCATCATTTGCAGGTGGCAGAACTTTGTTGTCTCAGGTCTGGGGGAGCTTTTAGCAGGCATACCCATTGTTGTGGAAGTTTGGAGCCTGACACCCGTCTCCAGTGTGATCTCCTGGGAAACCTCCCTCACCACCTTGACTGAGCGCTCCCTCAACTGAGGCATATACCAGAAGCATGGGAACCATTTATTTCCTTTCCTCCTGGACATCAGATTCAGACGAAGACCAGCCGTGGCAGCAGCAGAACCATGAACAACAGCAGCACCAACAGCAGCAGCAACAACAGGAGCGCCAAGCTGCTGCTCACCCACCTGAAGCTGCACAGGCCAGAAGGCGCCAGCGCGCGACCACATTACTGCCCGGGATGCAAGGGACGCACTCATCTTGGCCAGATTTGCTTAGCCTGCACAATCAAACACTTTTGCCTCGCACCTTCTTATCAGACCACCGACAATGGCCAAGAACCTGCGGATTCCTATCACTCTGACCACCATACTGACAATTGCAAGTCGCCCTAAGCCCTCAATGTGGAATTCCCATTAGCGAAATGACACACTCCACAACTGCAACAGTTTGCCATCAGAATTTTTTATGACAATAAGCAACTATTGGCTTTTCAAAATTAAACACAACATTACACCCAAGTGACTACCCTTGTGACTACTTGTGCATTATCTTGCTCTTACGTGTGCTCCTACGTGGTGCTTCCCCTGTGGCTTCAGCAGATGTGGAGGCCCCTTGCTCACTTTCTTGCTGCTCCTGTCTCGACACCTTTGGCGGGCGTCCTCTGGGATTGCGAACCTGTGAGGGCTGGGCAACAGTCTGCTGCCCCTGCGGCTGTGCAGGGGTTGAGACGCCGATCTCAGTTGGATGTGGACTCTGGTGGGGCTCTGACTGAGTGCTCTGCAGTGGCATGGTCGTGTGAGTGCTTGGAGAGGAGCCCCCACTTCCTTGTTGTCTGCCACCAACATCCTCCTGTCCTCACTCTTTCCCTCTTATTGTGGGCTCTCTTTTCCTGCAATGAGGGACACAAGTGGAGTTTGAGTGAGAATGAAGGAGTGAGTGTAGAGAATCCATAGCATAGATGCTTAGAAGGAGACAAAGGGCCCTCCCTGTGTGTTGTAAGTTGTTGTCATTGCATCACAGTGATAGGGAGTGTGAGGGCTGCATGGTCGAATGGTTAAGTGAATGTGACCATAGAGAGAGAGGGAATGGGTAAGGGTGCAGGGATGTCAGTGTCAAGTGGGATGTGGAGGAAGAGGTTGGCAAAGCAGAGTGCTGGTGAGGAGAGGCGATGGGGATGAGATTGAGGGTGATGAGAAATTCATGCTCACTTTTCCTGTGTGGAGAAGGTCATGAAACCTTTTCCTGCACTGCAGCCAGGTTCTGCGGCTCATCGATATGGAGTTGGCCTCCTGGACCACTTGCAGCCACACAGCTTTAATCTGTTGTGGTGGCTTTTTTCTCCCTGAGGAAAGGAAGAGCACCTCCTTATTAGATCTTGCTCCCTGCACCAGAGCTTGGAGGGAGGGCTCATCAAACCGAGGTGCACACTCTTGCTTGCTGGTGGACATGGTCGGTAAATGAAGTCCTTCATACAATGTCCAAAGCGTTTCCAGTCTCCAGAAGAAGCAAGGCTGCTTGCAGGCCTTAACTCCAGCAGCACTGATGACGTCATCGGAGGCGACTTTCAGGATGGAAAGACTAATTGGGCCAGGGGTTCCCACACGCTGGAAATCAACTGCCCAAATCGCACTTTTCTCCCACTTCACATCGGAGTTGGGGTCCTGACACGAAAACCACCTGACACGCCCCAGCCCGCCCACACCGGCACGCCCCAGCCCGCCCACACTGGCACGCCCCAGCCCGCCCACACTGACACGCCCCAGCCCGCCCACACTGACACGCCCCAGCCCGCCCACACTGGCACGCCCCAGCCCGCCCACACTGGCACGCCCCAGCCCGCCCACACTGACACGCCCCAGCCCGCCCACACTGACACGCCCCAGCCCGCCCACACTGACACGCCCCAGCCCGCCCACACTGACACGCCCCAGCCCGCCCACACTGACACGCCCCAGCCCGCCCACACTGACACGCCCCAGCCCGCCCACACTGACACGCCCCAGCCCGCCCACACTGACACGCCCCAGCCCGCCCACACTGACACGCCCCAGCCCGCCCACACTGACTACATCCAGCCCGTTATCTCTGTTTCTCTCTCCACGGATCCTGCCTGACCTGCTGAGTGTTGCCAGCATTTTCAGTTTTATTGCAGGGTGTATTGATTGCATATAGGGGGCAATAGGAAGGGTATATAGGGGGCAATATGGATATTAAATGGGGGCCAATATGCGGGGCATATGGAGGGCATATAGGCAGCAATATGGAGGGGGCAATATGGAAGGAGAATGGAGAGGGCGGCTTGGCTTTTGGTGCCGGTTTCTGGCCGTATTTCACATTGTCACATTACCCAGTGTTACCCACCGCTTGACGTTGGCAGGACTCATTGGCGCTAATTTTAAACAAGGGCCTTGAAACACCAATGGAATAATACCTGGGGATACCGAGCCCTATTGGCCCTGACAATGCACCTTGTAACTATTGCCCCCTCCCTCCCGCAACCCCACTTAACCCCACTCCTTCCCCCTCCCTCCTTCCCCCTCCCTCCTTCCTCCCTCCCTCCTTCCCCCTCCCTCCTTCCCCTCCCTCCTTCCCCCTCCCTCCTTCCCCTCCCTCCTTTCTCCCTCCCTCCTTCCCCCTCCCTCCTTCACCCCCTCCTTCACCCTCCTCCCCCCCCTCCTTCTACCTCCCTCACCCCCCTCCTTCACCCCCTCCCTCCTTCCCCCCCACCTTCCCCCTTCCTCCTTCCACCTCCCTCCTTCCCCCATCCCTGCTTCCTCCCTCCCTCCTTCCCCGTCGCTCCTTCCCCCTCCCTCCTTCCCTCTCCCTCCCTCCCCCCTCCCTCCTTCCCCCCCCTCCCCTCTCCCTCCTTCCCCCGCCCTCCTTCCCCGTCCCTCCTTCCCCCTTCCTCCCTCCCCCCTCCCTCCTTCCCCCGCCCTCCTTCCCCATTCCTCCTTCACTCCCCATCTTCCCCCCTTCCTCCTTCCCCCTCCCTCCTTTCCCGTCCCTCCTTCCCCCTCCCTCCTCCTCCCTCCCTTCTTCCCCCTCCCTCCCTCCCCCCTCCTTCCTTCCCCCTCCCTCCTTTCCCCTCCCTCCTTCCCCCCACCCCTCCCGCCCACCATTCGGACATCTTCCATGAATCAGTGAACCCACTGGTAACCGAGCTACACAATAGAAGACAGTCCCAGGCTCCAATAGGGATCTGTGCGGAGTTAGCTGGTGCCAGTCAGAGGACTCGAGTGTTCTGAGTGTTTGGGGGAGCTTTGCAGCAGTGCTGGTGGTGCTGCAGATGTGCGGAGGTGGGCTGAGGATGGTGATGTCCTTTGCATCCTCTGCTGACTCTCACTATCTTACATAGAGTCCAGGGGCTGGATTTTGATACTGGAGGTGTGATGGAGGCGGGGCTACAACCTTCGGGGTTGTAGTCCCGCCTCCATCGAGTTGTAGCCAACCCACGCGATTTTCACTTGATTGACCTTGTTGAGCCCGCCCAGTGGGCTCAGCAGGCCAATTAAGGGCCACCCGGCAACAAGTGACGTCACAGATTGACATTTCATCTGTCAAGAGCTTTTGACAGATGAAATATCAACGTTCGACAGCTGTTTGAAGCTGTCAAACACTGACAGTCTGTACTCTAAGTTAATTCCTTCCTCTCAGACTCAGTTAGAAATCTCTCCAGAACAGAAAGCAGAATGCTGCAGATTTTGACAGCTCGCGGCCATTCTGCTTTCTGTGCCGGTGAGATGAGGGACTCCCGAGACCTGAAGGAAGGAAGGCTGTAAAGGTAAGTAAAGGTAAGTAAAACTTCTTTAAACACTTTAAACACACCAAACACACTTACCTCTGCACTCATGCACCCATCACTCACCTGAACACCGGACATCTCGAACCCTCCAAGCCCTTCAGCCCGACGGCCCGCCTCGCCAACTTGGCGTGGTTTGGAGCCGTCGGGAATCCCACATTTCAGGGATAAAAATAGGGATTAGGCTAAAAACTGCCTGTTAACTACCTGTTATCAGGCAGTTAATTGGCACTAATCCCTTCCCGCCTCGGGGAGGCGGTTCCCAGCACAGGTCGGGTATCCGCCTCCTTTGAAACTGGCATGGAGGCGGGTTGGGGGCGGGATGGGTTCGTGCCCCCTGATTTCGGGATTTTAACCCCCCACACGCCTCCTACCCGCCTCCACGGCCCAATGAAAATCCTGCCCATAGAGTTATACACCACAGAAAGAGGCCCTTCGGCCCATCGTGTCCGCGCCGGCCATCAAGCCCTGTCTATTCTAATCCCATTTTCCAGCACTTGGTCCATAGCCTTGTATGCTATGGCATTCAAGTGCTCATCTAAATGCTTCTTGAATGTTGTGAGGGTTCCTGCCTCTACCACCCTTTCAGGCAGTGATTTCCAGATTCCAACCACCCTCTGGGTGAAAAAGTTTTTCCTCAAATCCCCTCTAAACCTCCTGCCCCTTACCTTGAAACTATGCCCCCTGGTTATTGACCCCTCTACTAAGGGGAAAAGTTCCTTTCTATCTACCCTATCTATGCCCCTCATAATTTTGTACACCGCAATCAGGTCCCCCCTCAGCCTTCTCTGCTCTAAGGAAAACAACCCCAGCCTGTCCAGTCTCTCTTCATAACTGCAGCGCTCCAGCCCAGGTAACATCCTGGTAAATCTCCTCTGCACCCTCTCCAATGCAATCACATCCTTCCTATAGTGTGGCGACCAGAACTGCACACAGTACTCCAGCTGTGGCCTAACTAGCGTTTTGCACAGCTCCATAGGAACCTCCCTGTTTTTATATTCTATGCCTCGGCTAATGAAGGCAAGTATCCCATATGCCTTTTTAACCACCTTATCTACCTGTCCTGCTGCCTTCAGGAATCTATGTACATGCACACCAAGGTCCCTCTGATCTTCACAACGGAGGACACAAATAACCTCCCAGAGATGTCGGGGAACATAGGGTCTAATGAGAGGGAGGAACTGAAAGAAATCAGTATTTGTAGGGAAATGGTGTTAGTGTGGCGGAGCCACTAAGGGACTCCGATCAGTTGTATATAATTCCCTTTAAATAACATGTTAGCTACAGCCTAGCCTGTATCTTTGTTTTCACTGTTTATCTGTACAGCGCGCGATCACTTTAAGGGCGCGGGTAAACGCGATGATGTCACGCCGTTCATCACGTGATCCCCGACCGGCGGGAAAAACGTGATGACGTCATGACGTCGGCCACGGGACCACCCAAGCAGTCCTCGTGGAGCATCCGAACCGACTAGTCCTGTATTCGATGTTCTCCTGTAGTTATCTGTTAAACTCTGTTAGTTTTCATTAAACCTTATTTATTTGATCGCCTGAGTGGGCTTCAGTCTTTGGATAGGAACTAGACATTCCTACATTGGTGACCCCGACTTTTGCGAACGGTTTTCGCAGAAGTTACTGAACATGGAAACGAACGCCGTTGCCTTGAAGCTACCACAGTTCTGGGAGCAACAGCCTACCGCATAGTTCATCCAGGCTGAAGCCCAGTTCGCGATCAGGAACATCGCTGTGGATCAGACCCATTACTATTACGTGGTTGTTAAATCTGTGAGTTGTTCAAGTAATTAATACTCAGACTTAATCAGTAACAATAAAACAGGTCTTTACTGGTTGGAGGTAGGGACTATACGTAGGTCTTTACTTCATGCCCACAGGCGGGAACTGAGGGGAGATCAGTACCCACAGTACTATTTATACCCCTATGGCCAGGAGTGGTACTGCGTATCACTACGCCCAACAAGTAGTGCAGTCCTGTCCATAGGTTCAAAGTAGCACACATATTACATACACAACATTCCTCCCTTCCTAGCTTTACAGTCATCTCCCCATTTAACATAACGTAATAACATATATACATATATAACTTCAGGTTTACATAACAGAATAACATAGATACATAGATAACTTCATGTCAAAACAGATCACAGATTCAGTCTCTGCGGAAAACAGTTCACAGATTCAATCTCTGTGGTGGAGTCGGTTCACGTTGCTGGAGTGACTCATTCAATAGTCCTTCCATGGATTTAACAGTTTGAACTTCCGAACTGAATTGGCTCCGTTCGGAGGGACCACGTGTGTGATCTGGTAGAGGTGATAATGGTTCAGATGGGTCATCTTCTGTTTTTACTTTTCCTTTTCTGCTTCTTGGAGACTCTCTGGGCTCCATTGTCAGCTGCCACAGCTGCCAGCTGCATGCGCAGTTCCTCCTTCTCTTCCTCCTGTTTCCGTCATAGAGCCAGCTTCTCCCGATGTTCCGTAGACTTTTGGTGCTCCTCCATGATTTCTGCACTTTGGGAGTCGAAGTTACAAGCTGGGCAGGACAGGACATCGTAATATTCGGTGTCGTCCACCAGGTCATAGTAATATTCGGTGTCGTCCTGAGCTAGACCAGTGAGAGGGTCGTCTATTTCCTCCATACCCAGCTGGACGTTAGCCAGCTTTTGTTCCAAGTCCAGACATCTTTCCTGAAGAGACTTCTTCATGCGTACCTCTTCATCCAGCTTTTTCTGGGCTTTCAGCAAGTCGTTTACTAGTGACCTCATTTGTGATTTTAATACTTCAACTTCCTTTGGAGATTGATTGATCGGACTATGCAATCCCTCTACCGGAGCAGCTGTTTCAGCGGTCTGTTGTTCTACGTTGACGTGAGTCAGCGTACTTTTGGCATCCAAGGGCTGCTCTGTTGCAGTCATCTCAGTCTGTGTTGCCACCTCAGCTCTTCCAATAACCTTTGAGAGCTCCGAACCCCTTTCGTTTGAATATTGAAGTTCGTGTTCAAGTTTTTCCCATTTCAGAGTCCTGTCCTTCAGCATATGCAGGAGTTGGCTGACCGTTAACTCCTCTGACATCAGACGTTTTGTGTGCTCCTGCTCCATTTTCTCCATCAGCTGCTTCTGTTGTCTTTCCAGATTCTCCAACTCTATATCAAAGAACTCTTTCGTTGCATTCAACTCTTGCTCACAACGGCGAAGCATTTGTTCTAATTGCTGTTGTAGTTTGAAATGGAGTTGAGTTCGAGCCCGGTGTCCCTCAGAAATGGGCACATCAGTAGACTTGCCAGACTCAGAATCCACAGTTAAACTATGTTGTTGTTGCTCAGTGGAATTCTGTGCTGAAACTTTGTCTTTTGCACCTGAGTTGGGCTTACCATCATCCGTTCCAGAGTCTGGGCCGACTATCTTCACCGAGTTCTCACTCGTTATTGTTTGTAGGAAATGCCAGTCCATATTCATTTTCCTAATCCACTCCCGTCCTAGTAGTGGAGAACCTCCTTCAGATATCACATATAAGTCCATTATTTGACTGTCTTCTCCCTTGTGGACCACTGCAACCTCTATTTTCCCGATGGGGTACACTCTTTGCCCCGTGTATGTTTTCAATATAATCCCCGTATCCTGTAGGGGAATATGTTGGAATAACTTTCCGTAATCTTTCTTATTTATGACCGTCAATGCCGATCCAGTGTCCAATTCCAGTTTTACTTGGACTCCTTCTATCTGAAGAGTGACCCAAATTGTCTGGAGGTCTGCACCCTTACCAGCGTTGAGTACTCTTAAGCTAGCCAGTTCATTACAGCTTAAGCTAGCCAGTTCATTACTGCTAGCGTCTGAATCGGACTCCTGTTCGGTCACCTTGTGTACCTTTGCGTATTTTCCTTGCGGTGACTTCTTGTTGCTGGTCTTCTTCCCTGACCTGCATACTCTAGCTATATGTCCAAGCCTACCACAAGTTCTACATTCTTGGTTTTTAAACCAACACTGGTTCTGATCATGCGTTGTCTTTCCACAACGATAACATTTGCCAGAACTCACACCCAATTTGTGTGCACTGAGCTCCGGTGACCGTAGCTGCATTACTGCCGTGCCTCTCGCTGCGGCTTCGTGTGCTGCTGCCATAGTGACCGCCTTCTCAAGCGTCAGCTCATTCTCCTCGAGCAGTCGCTTTTGTGTATCCTGTTTAAATAAACCACACACAAATTTGTCTCGAAGTGCCTCTGTCAGTCCCGTTCCAAACTGGCAATATTTCGCTAATTTACACAATTCCAGCAAATAATCAGCATTGCTTTCATGCTGTAGCTGCCTTCTGTCGTAAAATTTAAATCGTTCCGCTAGCATCAGCGGCGTGGGGTTTAGATGATCTTTCAGGACAGTAACAATCTCATCGAACGTCTTATCCGCCGGTTCATCTGGTGATAACAGGTGTTTCAATTGCCCGTATGTCTTCGCACCCATTAAATTTAATAATGTTAGAGCTTTATCTTGGTCACGAATTTTATTGGCCTTACAATAATTTTTTACTCTTTCAACATATATGGCCCAATCTTCGAGGTCACTATCAAAGGTACTAATATTCCCGTGTTTAGGCATTGTAGATTTGCAATTTCTCAGATTTTTTTTTTTTTACTGCTATCCAAGATGGCGGCTTCCCGCTCTTGCCGTCGTCCTCCGCCCACAAAATGGCGGTTTTCCCGCGCTTGGCGGTCTTCACCCGTCCCCCAACGCCGTCTCCCTTCAGCCCCCGAGTGCGGCCCTTATCTTCGCCGCGATCGCCCGAGTGCGGCCCTTATCAGCGGATGCGATCGCTGGATCGCGAAGCGGCTCTCGGCTCTTATCAGGAGATGCGATCGCTGTTGAAACGCCTCCCGCTCGAAGCGGCTCTCGCGCCCTATTCCTCCAGCTCCCCCAGCCCCGCTCGTGCGGTCGACTGCCTGTCGCGTCGCTGCCCGGCTCAGACAACGGCTTACCCACCACCAAGCTGGAGAAGAAGCTGACGGTCGCCGATGGAGGCTCCGAGGTCAGGATGTCTTCCAGTGGGGTGGAGAGGGTGGAAACCTCTCTGCAACGTCCTGGCTGTGGACGAAGCTGCCGTGGAGTGACTGCCGCAGGGTCCGAATCAGACTCGTCGCCAGTGTTAAATCTGTGAGTTGTTCAAGTAATTAATACTCAGACTTAATCAGTAACAATAAAACAGGTCTTTACTGGTTGGAGGTAGGGACTATACGTAGGTCTTTACTTCATGCCCACAGGCGGGAACTGAGGGGAGATCAGTACCCACAGCACTATTTATACCCCTATGGCCAGGAGTGGTACTGCGTATCACTACGCCCAACAAGTAGTGCAGTCCTGTCCATAGGTTCAAAGTAGCACACATATTACATACACAACAGTGGTCTCCGCCCTCGACAGCGCCACAGCCTCGCGTATCGTCAGCCTGCTTGGTAATCCAACAGAAGATTGCAAGTATGAAGGGATAAAGGCGCGGTTGTTACAGGTTTTCGGGCTCATGACGTCGGAGCACGCCCGCCAGCTGCTCGCTATGCCCGGCCTCAGGGACTCCAAACCGTCTGAGCTCATGAGCCAAATGCTCACGCTCCTGGGTTCCGAACCGGAATGCTTCCTCTTCAGGGAGCTATTCCTCAGCCAGCTACCTGAGCAAGTTCAGGCTGCCCTAGCCAGGTCCGAAGTCACAGACTGCGCAGCGCTTGCTGCCGAAGCGGACAAGATTTTCGCGGTGACACAGCAGTACTGCGCTGCCACGAGGCGCCCATCCCCCACAGACGCGGCTCCAGCCCCTCGACCTGCGCGGTTGTGCTCCTACCATGCCCGTTTTGGCGCGAAAGCACGGCGCTGCCGCTCTCCCTGCAGTTTTTCGCTCGAAAAAAAACAACACCAACAGCAACCCCGTCGAAAGAGGACCGGTTATTATGAGCGCCCTGCAGCTGCAATGGCAATCGGTAACTCGGGAAAACTCCTCTTCATCACCGACTCCCTATCTGGTCGACGTTTCCTCTGCGACACCGGGGCGCAGTGTAGCATCCTACCCACGTTAAATCTTGATATACAAACCGGGGAACAAGGCCTCTCCCTCGAGGCGGCTAATGGCGGGGCCATTCGGACCTTCGGAAGACGGCAGGTCCAGGTGTGCTTCGGCGGCCAGCGGTTTCACTGGGATTTCATCACGGCCAAAGTTTCCCACGCCATCCTCGGGGCGGATTTTTTGTGCACCAACGGCCTCCTCGTGGATGTCAGGCACCGCCGGTTGATCAATGCGGCCACTTTTCACTCCATCCCATGCTACCGCGGTACCGCCGTGCTGCGCACTGTCTCCTGTGCGTTCCCCCCTCCGGATGACTTCACTCGCCTCCTCGGAGATTTCCTGGACCTGACCAGACCCACCTTCTCTTCCACGGCCATGAAATATGGTGTCGAACATCACATCACCACTACTGGCTCCCCGGTCTACGCACGGGCCCGGCGCCTCGAGCCTGGCAAGCTAGCGGCTGCAAAAGCGGAGTTCGACACAATGGAACGGCTAGGGATTATTCGCTGGTCGAATAGTCCCTGGTCTTCGCCTCTCCACATTGTTCCGAAACCTGGCGGCGGATGGTGGCCTTGTGGTGACTACCGACGCGTGAACGAAGCCACTACTCCTGACCGGTACCCGATCCCCCATATTCAGGATTTCTCTGCACATTTGGCGGGAAATACCATTTTTTCAAAAGTCGACCTTGTCCGTGGCTACCACCAGGTCCCCGTACACCCGCAAGACGTCCTGAAAACTGCAGTCATCACTCCATTCGGCCTGTTTGAGTTCCTGCGAATGCCTTTTGGATTGAAGAACGCTGCACAGGCGTTCCAGTGCTTGATGGACTCCATACTTCGGGACCTCAAGTTTCTTTTCGTCTACCTCAATGACATCCTCATCGCCAGCTCTAGTAAAGAGGAGCACATCTGCCATTTGCGCACCCTCTTTAGACGCCTCAGTCAACACGGCTTGATCATCAACCCGGCCAAGTGCCAGTTCGGCCTGCAGCAGATTGATTTCTTAGGCCACCGCATCACTTCGGATGGCGCAATTCCCCTGCAAACGAATGTGGAGGCAGTTACTTCTTTCCCGCGCTCGCTGACTGTCAAAGCCCTCGGGATGGTTAATTTTTATCACCGTTTCGTCCCTAATGCAGCGCAGCTCATGCAGCCACTGTACGAGGCCCTCAAGGGCAAGTCCGGCAAGGATCCGATTAGCTGGATGGTCGACATGGACTGGGCGTTCGTCGACACAAAAGCGCCTTAGCCAATGCAACCATGCTGGTGCACCCACTGCCAGGTGCCACCATCGCCCTTACCACCAATGCATCAGACTACGCCATCGGCACAGTGCAGGAACAGTGGGTGCATGGGACGTGGCAACCGCTGGCGTTTTTCAACCGTGAGCTATGGCGAAACGAACGGAAGTACAGTACATTCGACCGGGAGTTGCTGGCCCTGTTTCTAGCCATCCGCCATTTCCGGTTCTTGCTCGAAGGACGTCCGTTCACGGCTTTTGTGGACCATAAGCCACTAACGTTCGCTATGGCCAAGACCGCCGAACCGTGGTCAGCTTGTCCACAACGCCACTTGACGTTCATTTCAGAATTCACCACGGACATTCAGCATGTGTCCGGTAAAGACAACCTGGTGGCGGATTGCCTCTCCCACGTGACCGTTCACGCGGTCCAGCTCGGCATCGACTACGCTCTCATGGCTGCGGATCAAGCCTCAGATCCGGAAGTTCAATTGTACAGAACCAACCCCTCTAGCCTCCAACCGTCTGACGTCAAGTTCCATGCCGCGGGCACTACGCTACTCTGCGACGTCTCCGTAGGAGATCCTCGTCCTATCGTGCCGGCCGCCTGGCGCCGAAAAGTCTTTGACGCCATACACGGGTTGTCGCACCCTGGCATGAAGGCCTCGCAACGGCTGATGTCGTCCAAATTCGTGTGGCGTGGCATGCACATGGATGTCCGCGACTGGGCCAACACCTGCGTGGTCTGCCAAAAGGCCAAGGTGCAGCGTCATGTCAAGGCTCCATTGGCCACTTACGCTGTTCCGGAACGTAGGTTTGATCATGTGCATGTGGACCTGGTGGGGCCACTTCCGCCTTCGCACGGGTTTACTCATCTTCTTACAATGGTGGACCGCACCACTCGATGGCCCGAGGCGGTTCCTCTGTCATCCACCACGTCCGCAGATGTTGCCCGGGCATTCATCTTCTCTTGGGTCGCCCGTTTCGGGGTGCCGGCGGACATCTCGTCTGATCGCGGGCCGCAGTTTTCTTCTGAGCTCTGGAACGCTGTGGCTCAGGGGCTCGGCATCAAGCTACATCGCACCACTGCCTACCATCCACAGGCAAATGGCCTGTGCGAGCGATTCCACAGGTCGCTCAAAGTCGCACTGCGAGCCAGTCTTCAAGGCTCGGGCTGGGTGGACAGGCTTCCATGGGTCCTTTTGGGTCTTCGTACGGCACCTAAAGAAGATCTTCAATCGTCCACGGCGGAACTCGTTTTTGGCCAGCCGCTTCGCGTGCCGGGGGATTTCCTGCCGACTCCAACAGAGCCATGGTCCGCATCCCAGCAGCTCATCAGCCACCAGGAGGCAGCCAGAAGTTTCGCTCCAGTGCCTACATCACAGCACGGCTTGCAGAGCTCCCACGTCCCAGCTGAGCTGAAGAACGCCGACTACGTGTTTATCCGCCACGACGCTCATCGGGATCGGCTCAAACCCCCTTACACTGGTCCTTTCCGCGTGATAGAGCCGGGAGACAAAACCTTTTCGTTCGATATCGGCGGTAAACCGGATCACATTTCGGTTGACCAGTTGAAGGCTGCATACCTGGACCTTGACCGCCCAGTCGACATCGCTCAACCGCCGAAACATGGCCGACCACCCACAGTAGCCGTGCCAGAACAAACGCAACCGTCCACCAGCTCGCCCGCCGTCCATCAGCCCCCACTTCAAGGCTAAAGAAATCACTCTGACAGGCTTGTCAGGCCTCCTCGCCGTTTTACTTTTGCTGTTAAAGACAATTCTGGGGGGGCGCATGTGGCAGAGCCACTAAGGGACTCCGATCAGTTGTATATAATTCCCTTTAAATTACATGTTAGCTACAGCCTAGCCTGTATCTTTGTTTTCACTGTTTATCTGTACAGCGCGCGATCACTTTAAGGGCGTGGGTAAACGCGATGACGTCACGCCGTTCATCACGTGATCCCCGACCGGCGGGAAAAACGTGATGACGTCATGACGTCATGACGTCGGCCACGGGACCGCCCAAGCAGTCCTCGTGGAGCCTCCGAACCGACTAGTCCTGTATTTGATGTTCTCCTGTAATTATCCGTTAAACTCTGTTAGTTTCCATTAAACCTCGTTTATTTGACCGCCTGAGTGGACCTCAGTCTTTTGATAGGAACTAGACATTCCTACATTAGGGAAATTGACGGGATTGAAGGCCGATAAATCCCCAGGGCCTGATAATCTACATCCTAGGGTACTTAAGGAGGTGGCCCTAGAAATAGTAGATGCATTGCTGGTCATCTTCCAAAATTCTATAGACTCTGGAACAGTTCCCATGGATTGGAGGGTAGCTAATGTAACCCCACTATTCAAAAAAGCTGGTAGAGAGAAAACAGGGAATTATAGACCAGTAAGCCTGACATCGGTAGTGGGGAAAGTGCTAGAGTCCATTATAAAAGATGTAATAGCAGAGCACTTGGAAAACAGTGACAGGATCGGACAAAGTCAACATGGATTTACAAAAGGTAAATCGTGCTTGACTAATCTACTGGAATTTTTTGAGGATATAACTGGTAAAATAGATAAGGGAGGACCAGTGGATGTGGTGTATTTGGACTTTCAGAAGGCTTTCGATAAGGTCCCGCATAAGAGATTAGCGTGTAAAGTTAATGCACATGGGATTGGGGGCAAGGTATTGAATTAGATAGAGAACTGGTTGGCACACAGAAAGCAAAGAGTTGGAATAAACGGTTATTTTTCCGAGTGGCAGGCAGTGACTAGTGGGGTACCGCAGGGATCGGTCCTTGGACCCCAGCTATTCACAATATATATTAATGATCTAGATGAGGGAACTAGATGTAATATCTCCAAGTTTGCAGACGACACAAAGCTGGGTGGGCATGTGTGCTGTGAGGAGGATGCCGAGAAACTCCAGGATGATTTGGACAGGTTGGGTGATTGGGCAGAAGCATGGCAGATGCAATATAACGTGGATAAATGCGAGGTTATCCACTTTGGTGTCAAAAACAGGAAGGCAGATTATTATCTGAATGGCAATAGATTGGGAGAAGGGGAAGTGCAACGAGACCTGGGTGTCCTTGTGCACCAGTCGCTGAAGGTAAGCATGCAGGTGCAACAGGCGGTTAAGAAGGCAAATGGTATGTTGGCCTTCGTAGTGAGAGGGTTCGAGTACAGGAACAAGGATGTCTTGCTGCAGTTGTACCGGGCCTTGGTGAGACCACACCTTGAGTATTGTGTGCAGTTTTGGGCGTCTTATCTGAGGAAGGATGTTCTTGCCATGGAGGGAGTGCAGCGAAGATTCACCAGGCTGATACCTGGGATGGCAGGAATGACGTATGAGGAGAGATTGGGTCGATTGGGCTTATACTCGCTGGTGTTTAGAAAAATGAGAGGGGATCTCATTGAAACTTATAAAATTCTGTCGGGCCTGGACAGACTAGATGCAAGAAGGATGTTCCCGATGGCCGGGGAGTCCAGAACCAGGGGTCACAGTCTAAGGATAAGGGGTAAGCCATTTAGGACAGAGATGAGGAGGAATTTCTTCACCCAGAGAGTGGTGAACCTGCGGAATTCTCTACCACAGAAGGCAGTAGAGGCCAATTCATTAAATATATTCAAGAAGGAGTTCGATATATTTCTTAAGGCTAAAGGGATCAAGGGATATGGGGAGAAGGCAGGGACAGGGTACTGAATTTGGATGATCAGCTATGATCTCATTGAATGACGGAGCAGGCTCGAGGGGCCGAATGGCCTACTCCTGCTCCTATCTTCTATGTTTCTATGTTTCTATCCTCTGTCCTTCCTAGGGTCCTACCATTCATTGTGTATTCCCTTGCCTTGGTTGTCCTCCCAAAATGCATCACCTCACACTTTTAAGGGTTAAATTCCATTTGCCACTGTTCTGCTCATCTAACCATCTCGTCTATATTGTCCTGTAGCCTGAGGCTTCCCTCCTCGCTATTTACCACTCCACCAATTTTAATATCATCTGCGAACTTACTGATCATACCTCCTACATTCAAATCTAAATCATTAATGTACACTACAAACAGCAAAGGACCCAGCACCGATCCCTGCGGTACACCACTGGACACAGGCTTCCAGTCACAAAAACAAGCTTCGACCATCACCCTCTGCCTCCTGCCACTAAGCCAATTTTGGATCCAATGTGCCAAATTGCCCTGGATCCCATGGGCTCTTACTTTCTTGACCAGTCTCCCATGCGGGACTTTGTCAAAAGCCTTACTGAAGTCCATGTAGGCTACATCAACTGCACTACCCTCATTCACACACCTAGTCACCCCCTCGAAAAATTCAATCAAATTGGTCAGACATGATCTCCCCCTGACAAAGCCATGCTGACCATCTCTGATTAATCCCTGCCTCTCCAAGTGGAGACTAATTCTGTCCCTCAGAAATGTTTCCAATAATTTCCCTACTACTGATGTTAGGCTCACTGGCCTGTAATTCCCTGGTTTATCCCTACTACCCTTTTTGAATAATGGTACTACGTTAGCTGTTCTCCAGTCCTCTGGCACCTCCCCTGTGGCCAGAGAGGTTCTGAAAATTTGTGTAAGAGCCCCTGCAATCTCCTCCCTTGCCTCACACAGCAGCCTGGGATACATCCCGTCAGGGCCTGGGGATTTATCCACTTTTAAGCCCGCTAAAACGCTAGTACCTCCTTCCTCTCAATACTAATTTGTTCAAGTATATCACAATCCCCCTGCCTGATTTCTATGCCTACATCACCCTTCTCCATAGTGAACACAGATGCAAAATATTCATTTAAAACCTCACCTACATCTTCCGGCTCTACACACAGATTGCCACTTTGGTCCCTAATGGGCCCTACTCTTTTCCTGGTTATCCTCTTGCCCTTAATATACTTATAAAACACCTTGGGATTTTCCTTTATTTTGCCTGCCAGTGTTTTTTCATGCCCCCTCTTCGCTCTCCTAATTACTTTTTTAAGTACCCCCCTGCACTTTCTATACTCATCTAGGGCATCCATTGTTTTTAGTCCTTTGTATCTGCCAAAAGCCTCCCTTTTTTTCCTAATCCATTCTTGTATATCCCTTGACATCCAGGGTTCCCTGGGCTTGTTGGTCCCACCCTTGACCTTTACGGGAACATGTTGGCGTTGTACTCTCTATTTCCTTTCTGAAAGACTACCATTGCTTTGATGTGGATTTTCCTACAAGTAGCTGATCCCAGTCCACTTTGGCCAGATCCTGCCTTATCATATTAAAATCGTCCTTCCCCCAATTTAGAACCTTTATTTCCGGTCCATCTTTGTCATTTTCCATGACTACCTTAAATCCCACCGAATTATGGTCACTGTCACCAAAATGCTCTCCTACTGACACATCTACCACTTGCCCGGCTACATTTGTATTTGGACTTTCAGAAGGTTTTCGATAAGGTCCCACATAAGAGATTAGCGTGCAAAATTAAGGCACATGGGATTGGGGGCAAGGTATTGACTTGGGTAGAGAACTGGTTGGCGGACAGAAAGCAAAGAGTTGGAATAAACGGGTCGTTTTCCGAGTGGCAGGCAGTGACTAGTGTGGTACCGCAAGGATCGGTCCTAGGACCCCAGCTGTTCACAATATATATTAATGATCTGGACGAGGGAATTGGATGTAATATCTCCAAATTTGCAGACGACACAAAGTTGGGTGGGAGGGTATGCTGTGAGGAGGATGTCGTGAAATTCCAGTACGATTTGGACAGGTTGGGTGATTGGGCAGAAACATGGCAAATGCACTATAATGTGGATAAATGTGAGGTTATCCACTTTGGTGGCAAAAACAGGAAGGCAGATTATTATTTGAATGGCAATAGATTGGGAGAAGGTGAAGTGCAAAGAGACCTGGGTGTTCTTGTGCACCAGTCGCTGAAGGTAAGCATGCAGGTGCAGCAGGCGGTTAAGAAGGAAAATGGTATGTTGACCATAGAGCACATATACCAGAAACGCTGTTTACGGAGGTCACGGACCATCATCAAAGACCCTACCCACCCCAGCCACAGTCTGTTCGCCCCCCTGCCATCTGGGAGACGCTACAGATGCATTCGCACCCTGATGGGCCTTCAATAACCACAAAACTAGAAGTTATGGACTTAAACAAGTTGGCTTTTAATCACTAAGATCAGAGCTAACATCTCAACATGCCGACTGGTTCACAGGAATGAGTCATACAGATCCTGGGATCTTTATGTAAGAGAAGTCAGGGGCGGAGCCAAGAGCCAAGACCTGGAACCTCCCAGGTTAGTCGGGAAAGAGGAAGTGAAACTATACACAGTGGGGGAGGGTAATATACATGAGTGCAAAACGAATACAGGATCAAGACAAACAGATTTCATTACATTCACCCCTTCTATAGATTTAGTCCATCGGGATGATGTTTCTTAAAAGTTGGTATAAGTGAGTCTGTCAGGAGGTTTTGCAGTTCTCAGTGATCGGCGCAAAGCCGGTTGGGGTGCCTCTAGGGGAATGGATTCTGGTTCCTCCGCTGTCCGGGCCTCCGCAGTGTCTTCCAGGTTATCTGCAGTGTCCTCCAGGTTAAAGTTGGGTATTGATACCTCTGGGCGTCCTGTCTCTTTTTGGTGTAGGTCTTCATCGGGTAGTCTCCCATTGTTCTCTCCGCTCCCCGAGGGAGCGAGGTCTTTTATGGAAACAGTGTCCTCTCGCCCGTCAGAGTATTCGATATAGGCGTAATGAGGGTTTGCATGGAGGAGCTGTACCTTTTCCACAAGGGGGTCCGTTTTATGGCCTCTCACGTGCTTCCGCAATAGTACTGTCCCCGGAGACGTCAGCCACGCGGGTAGAGATATGCCCGAGGTGGATTTCCGGGGGAAAATGAACATCTTTTCGTGAGGGGTAGCATTAGTGGCAGTACATAACAGAGACCTTATGGAGTGGAGCACGTCTGGGAGGACTTCCTGCGAGCGGGAGGTCGGAAGGACTTTTGAATTTAAGGCTAACGTGACAGCCTTCCAAACAGTAGCATTCTCCCTTTCCACTTGCCCATTACCCCAGGGGTTGTAGCTAGTGGTTCTGCTAGTGGCTATCCCCTTCGAGAGCAAGAACTGGCGCAGCTCGTCACTCATGAATGACGTCCCCCTATCGCTGTGTATGTAGTTCGGCATGCCAAACATGCAGAATAGATTACAGAGACACTTGATGACCGCGGCACTGGTCATGTCTGGGCAGGAAATGGCGAAGGGGAAGCGGGAATATTCATCAATGATATTGAGGAAGTATACGTTACGGTCGGCAGAGGGAAGGGGTCCCTTGAAGTCCAGACTTAGGCGCTCGAATGGCCGTGTGGCTTTGATAAGGTGTGCACGGTCAGGCCTGTAGAAACGAGGCTTGCATTCCGCACAGATGCGGCAGGCTCTGGTCATTGCCCTGACCTCCTCGATGGAGTGGGGCAGATTGCGGGACTTTATAAAATGGTATAGTCGGGTGACCCCTGGGTGACAGAGGTCGTTGTGGAGACCCTGTAATTTGTCCGTATGAATGCTGGCACACATTCCCCGCGATAGGGCGTCTGGGGGTTCATTAAGGGCTCCCGGCCTGTACATAATATCATAGTCGAACGTGGATAGTTCAATCCTCCACCTGAGTATTTTGTCATTTTTGATTTTCCCCCTTTGTTTGTTATTAAACATGAAAGCCACCGACCGCTGGTCGGTGAGCAGGGTGAAACGTTTGCCGGCTAGGTAGTGTCTCCAGTGCCACACTGCCTCCACTATAGCTTGTGCCTCCTTCTCGACAGAAGAGTGCCTGATTTCAGGTCCCTGAAGGGTTCGGGAGAAGAAGGCCACAGGTCTCCCAGCCTGATTGAGGGTCGCAGCTAAGGCAAAGTCTGACGCATCGCTTTCAACTTGAAAGGGAATGCATTCGTCCACTGCACACACTGCAGCCCTTTCAATGTCCTGTTTAATACTGGTGAAAGCCTCCCGAGCTTCAGCTGATAGTGGGAAGGACGTCGATTTAATGAGGGGTCGGGCCTTATCAGAGTAATTGGGCACCCATTGGGCATAATACGAAAAAAATCCCAGGCACCTTTTTAAAGCTTTGGGATTGTGTGGCAGGGGCAGTTCCTTTAGGGGGCGTAATCGGTCAGGGTCCGGTCCAATTACCCCATCTTCCACCACACAGCCGAGGATACAGAGACGGGTTCTGTTGAAGACACATTTGTCTTCGTTGTAGGTTAGATTCAGCTTTAGGGCAGTTTTTAAAAATCTCGCAAGATTTAGATCGTGGTCTTGCTGGTTGTGCCCGCAGATAGTGACATTGTCCAGATAGGGGTAGGTAGCTTGTAGTTTATTCTCGTCAACCATGCGGTCCATCTCACGTTGGAAGACCGAGACCCCATTTGTTACTCCGAAGGGCACTCTGAGAAAATGGTAGAGGCGCCCGTTCACCTCGAAGGCGGTGTATGGCGGTCCTCCGTTCTAATGGGGAGCTGGTGATACGCGGATTTGAGGTCGATAGTCGAGAAGACTCGGTATTGCGCAATCTGGTTGACCATTTCTGATATGTGGGGTAAAGGGTAGGCATCCAGCTGGGTATAAATATTAACAGTCTGGCTGTAGTCAATTACCATCCGTTTCTTTTCGCTATTTTTAACTATGACTACTTGGGCACGCCACGGGCTGGTACTGCATTCAATAATGCCTTCCCGCAGGAGTCTGTCCACTTCCGCCTTGATAAAGTGTCTGTCTTCCAGACTGTACCGTCTACTTTTGGTCGCTATGGGCCTACAGTTCGGAGCGAGATTAGCGAATAAAGAGGGCGGGCTGATTTTTAATGTTGATATGCCACAGACTGTGAGTGGCGGCTGGGATCCGCCATATGCTAGCGTGACACTTTCGTGGTGGCACTGGAAGTCCAGGCCCAAGATTACATTAACACAGAGTTCTGGCATCATGAGGAGTTTAAAATCCTTGTAGTCCGTGCCTTTTACAGTCAGTGTTACCACACAGTAGCCCAAAATGTCCGAAGTGTGGGGCTTAGCAGCCATAGCAATTCTGCTCCGTGTAGGGGTTACCGTTAATGAGTGCCGCCGTACCAGGCTAGGGTGGATAAAACTCTCGGTACTCCCACAGTCAATTAAACATTTCGTTAAATTCCCGTTTCCCTGTATGTCCATCATGGATTTTGTCAACGCGTGTGGCCTGGATTGATCCACCGTGATCGAAGCCACTGTTGGGCCCTGGGCGGCCATTGAGTCGGGAAAAGATGGCGGATCCCAAGATGGCAGCCCGCACGGCACGCACGAGGCGGTGACGGAGTTGGAAATCGGATTCCCCCTGCAGACTTTGCTAAAATGCCCCTTTTTCTTACATTTGAAGCATGTAGCGTCCTTCGCTGGGCATCGTTGTCTGGGGTGCTTGGCCTGGCCGCAGAAGTAGCATTTCGGGCCTCGAGACATTGCCGCTGTAGTAGGACTCCTGGGTGAACTTCTGTGTGGGGACTCCGGCGGCGTAGAGCTGGTCTGAGACCTGGATGGGGAAGATGGCTGATTCCAAGATGGCGGCCCCCTCGGCACGCACGAGGCGGTGAGGGCCGCATGGCTGGAAGAATAAGAGTCAGAGTTTTTCTGGGCCACGTCCAGCGATCGCGCAGTGGCCACTGCCTTTTTTAAGTCCAGGACCTCCTTCTCCAGCAGTCTCTGCCGGATATAATTCGATTTGAGGCCCGTGATGAAGGAACCGCAGACCAATTCGTCAGAGTACGCATTGGCCGTCACGGCCTTGCAGTTA